>NC_053493.1:359588832-359736332 GCF_905171775.1 Rana temporaria
AAAAAAAAATGTTTTATATATGTTTTTGGGGGATATTTATTATAGCAAAAAGTAAAAAATATTGAATTTTTTTCAAAATTGTCGCTCTATTTTTGTTTATAGCGCAAAAAATAAAAACTGCAGAGGTGATCAAATACCACCAAAAGAAAGCTCTATTTGTGGGGAAAAAAGGACGCCAATTTTGTTTGGGAGCCACGTCGCACGACCGCGCAATTGTCTGTTAAAGCGACGCAGTGCCGAATCGCAAAACCTGGCCTGGGCATTTAGCTGCCTAAAGGTCCAGGGCTTAAGTGGTTAAAAAAAATAAAGATTTAAATCAAGCTATTTTAGTAGGGATTTAAATCGCATCCACCCTGCTTTAATCCAACTTTTAGCTTTTCTTTCTTTTTTGGAGAAATTGCAGGTATGAGAGATCCACACACAGGGCATCTGCCAAGCTTAATTAAAGCTTAAAGCACCGCCAAAGCATTAAAAAAAAGCATTGTTTAAGCGGTAGGCGCTTTAATGTGTAAAGTCGTAAATGAGTGTTGGATAAACCGAGTTGAGTAGAACCTCTGCACAGCAAAAAGTGTTCCGAGACAGGAAACTTACCATATCTTATGTTGGGAAAAGGCCTGGTTTGTAACCTCGAAGAGGGGCTATTTTTTTCAGGGTACATTATCAGAAAAGGGAGTAGGGCAATGAGACAAATTCACAATTATTCCTTTTTTTTTTTTTTCAGGTCGGATGCAGAACTTTCAAACCTGGGCCGCCGTGTGCTTGGTTATGTTGCTACTCTTGCAGCTCGCACACACTGTCTGGACCAGGCTAAGACATTGCACTACACCAAGCTATCAAAGCAGCAGTTGGAAAAAAAACCTCTTCTGAACCGGAAAAGCCTTAGACGACAAAACCTCATTCGAGGTTGCCATTCACATCATATCAAGCACAGCGGTATCCTTGTTCACCAGCCTTGTCAGCGTCGGTACAATTATAAGTGTTGAATAGTTTCATTCTTTTTCGTCCTTCACCAAAAACAAAACAAAAAAAATTATGGAGTATGGAGAGAGAATCGCAGAGCTCAATTAGTTCACTTAATGCTGTACCTTGTGCTAGCTCTGTACTTTGTGCTAGCTCTGTTCTACTCTCTCAGCATATACTGTAGCAATTCAAAATAGAATCCTGCCGTCATAAAGCATTATTTCCATTAAAGTTTAACATGAGTTATCTGGGGAAAGTGTTATTAGCAAACTAAGGGTGGTGTCTAAAACCCTAAGGTTTGCTTTTTGTTTTGTCAAATTCATTATATTAGCAAGACCCAAACCACACGGGTGCCTCCTTGGTAAATGGCAGTCACGTCAGTAAAGATCGCTCAAACTGATTGTAGATTTTTGTGATGATGTTCTTATTTTATTTTTTTTAAGAACTTTAGCCATTGTTCGAAAAGTCACTGGCTCAAGATTGGCCACAATAAATCACATAGGAATGCCGCAATTTGAAAATTCAATGGTAATTTTTCAGTTTTTAGCGATTGCATGGATCTCTGTATGACATTGGAGTCACTCCCTATGATTTTGTGCCCAACAGGTTTTGGGCTATAATGGGTTGAGTTGTTGAGTTTTTTACTGCCAGTGAAAATTGAGATTGCAAGTGAAAACTTTCATTTCCTTTGTCCAGAAAATTCCACCTCTATGTTCACGGTTACAATATTTTATCACTTCTGGTCAGTCAGTAGAAAATTCAATATTGATGTTTGCGTTTTTTTGTACAATGCATCCATACAAAAAAAGTTTTTTTTTTTTTCGGATTCTACCTAACAAAGGCCAGATTATTCGTTTTGCATGGTTACAGGTAGGTTAACTTGCCTGTGTTTCTAATTTCTCTGGGCAACAGCAGTAATATTTTCCTGCAGAATAATGTTTCTGCCTCCTTCCTTAAAGAAGTGTGTGGGAGCTGTGCCTAATCTTAAACGGCTTATGCCTTCTGCACATTATTGGTAGGGCTTTGCTTACGTCTATCAGTACTTCCCTCGACTGGTGGGGTAATGATCAAGACACATCAGTAAAGGTGCAGAAAGCACAGATCTGCTCTTGGAATAGAAACAGGGAGATCCTTGCATGGACAGTCCTCAACTACGGTTCCTCTCCAGCATGGAGATCTGTGATTGGCACAGTATTAACATTAAATCTCCTGAGATAAGAAGCCACAGGATCTTGCCTACAAAAAAAAAAACTGAGGCTCAGGGCACAAAGTGTAAAGTTATTTTTCAGGATCAATTCAAGACAAATGGTTTTGGGGTTCAGTTTATGTACAATAAATATTCTAGATATTTCTGATCAACATTGGAAAGCTTGACTTCTTAAATTCCAGTTCACTTTAAGGCCAATGTATGTTTTTCTCGTATTGCTGGATACACACGTTATTGATTCATTGTGAAGAATCCATGTCTTTGGAATTCAAAAATAAATTTTAATTCTAACAGTAATATTTCACTGCAGGAGAGCCCATGAGATATGAGAAGCCAATATATAATATAACCTACCCGTAACTATACAAAACGGAAAAAAATATTTGTGGATAGAGCTGGCCTTTAGAGTGAAGTACAGAGGGGGGTGCTTACACTGAGGACAGACCTTCAGGAAGGCGATGATGTTGCTAGTGGGAGTCCTACCAATGAAATCATTGAATGACTTGGCTTTGATAAATTCTAATCTTTGGCTCCTAAAATTAGAACTATAGGCCAAACTTTTAGTTTTGGATAGCGTAAAGGAGGGTTATAAACCCCTGTTTTTTTTTTTTTTGCCATCCCTATTGGGAATCTCTACCTTTACTTCCCTTTCAAAGCAGGAAATGAGAGCAAATCCCTGCAAATAAGGATATCTCTTGGGGGTGGCACAGGTGATTAGAACTAGCGTCCCCATCTGAAGATTTCCCCTCTATTACTTTACTGGGGAAAACCCCAAATTTGGGATTTTCTTTCACTTTCAATGACAATGGTAAACATGACAAGTAACGTCAGACGGCAATAAAAACTTAATAGGTGTTCTAATCCCTCTCCACTCCATCCAAAACTAATAAAAAAAAATCCTTTAGTTACCCCATAGCTTTAGCTACCTTACAAGTCTAGTTTATATGTTGTAAATGGTCCACAAAGATTGACCTCTTTTTAATATGTTCTAATTCTAAAGTGGCTTTGTGAGATCTTTCAATGTTGGTTTTCACTACTAATGCAAAATGCTCATATGGACTTTTAGACCTTTTTTTAATTTGTGTGTATGCCTTTCAAACAAGCTGGGCTTGCCCTTGTGCTGGTTTTTATACTGTAGGCATTCTACTTATTGGGCATTTTGTATATAATGTACATGTATAGATCCAGTATATACAGTATTGTAAAACTGAATATTAGACCGCTGCGCAGAAACTTTTTTTTTATAGTTATGCCTGCAGGATCTTTCTCTTATACTGGGACAATCTAATAGGGAGAATCTGTCTCACTAAATCTCTCTAACTTCCATTTGGGCATATTGCTAAAGCAATAAATGTGACCTTTACCAGACATTAACTGGTCGTGAATCAATCACCGTCATGTACAACACATGTACCATTAACATACATTTGCAGTAAATGTTTGGTGAATATCAGATTCACTGTTTTTATAACTATGCCCTTTAGCGTGGCATTTTTAAGACCTTAATGTATGGCATATATCTCTAACGCTTACCACATTAGTCCACTGGAGCATTTGCAAACTTTATTTCTGTTAAATCAAAATATTTAAAACATGGTTTACAGCATAGTATATTTTTCAAGGCATTTTTTTTACTTTACTGGATGCCTTAATAAAAAATGAATTCATATGTATTTGGATATTTATATATATTCATAGACTGTACATTATTTTAAGAATGTTACCATCTACTTGTTGACCTAGATTTGTATGTTTATGCTTTTTATACACATTTTAAATCCAGTTGTATGCATCACCAGTGAACAACTTGTGGGCTGTATCGCTTTCCTTTAAATACCTTTTGGAAAGCCTTTGAAAATCCCGACTGACAGTGTTGTAATTTATTTTTATTTTTTTAAGTGGTTGTAATTCTTTACATATACCCAGTGAAGGGGCTATTCTCAGGTGATAGAGATTAAACAAATCCTCCTACATAAGTAGTATCTGTCTACCTGCAGTCTTGTCTTCTCTTCTCTACATCTGTTGGAATTGCTGAGTTTATAAAGTTTGTCTGAATTGTCAAAAAAGGGGGCAGAGAGCTTGTTTCACTCTTCAGAGCTCAGAGAGCGGATTGGAGGGAAGGGACACACCCTTCTCCATACAGGAACAGAGCTGATGCTGCCAATCAGCTGGAGATCTGTCCACTGTAACCATTTTTATCTTGGCAGAAACAACTTCTATGGATAGCAGAGGAACAAAGTAGCAGACAGAAATGACACCTGGGGGTTTAGTTACTAAATCTAGAGTGCAAAATTGGTCACAATTCTGCAGCAAAACCAATCGTCTTTCAAGTTTCATTGCTAAAGCTTAAACAAGCTGAGGTTAGAAGCTGATTGGTGTCTCTGCAGAATTGTGACCAATGTTGCACTCTCTAGCTTTAGTAAATAACCCCCTTGGTGCTCTTAATTGAGACAAGTACACACTATAGAGAGATATGCTTTGTTCATATTTCATGTCTGAGGTTTACAACCACTTTTACCCCCTGCTTCAGTCACCCCACTACACCCCTCTTGTGATTAACCCGAAAGACTCAGTCCTATTTATGTTTTGGCTCACTATTGGAATAGTTTGTTTTCATATGTTTGCGGTGACACGTTTGACTATAGGAGCTGCAATCTAGGAGTGGTGATTTTGAAGGAAAACTTAACCTACCAATGTTTCATATAGGCATCTGCAGCAATGGTCCTAAGTAAGGGGAACCTTTCCTGAAAGAAACATGGGGGCTGCCATTAGATCTCATTCTACAAATGATGGCTCCCTGGCTGTCATGCTAATCTACTGGCGTCAATACTTGGTCACAGACCTGGAAGAAGTATGCAGGGAAGGATTTCTGACTCTTCTGATCTGCATATTTGTTCAGGCCAGTGACTCGCAGTATTCGGGCCAGTGGATAAGCATAGTAGCCAGGCAACTCGCATCTTAAAGCGGGGGTTCACCCAAAAATCAACTTTCTGCCATTAGATCCAGCATACTGCTGACATCTGCAGTATGCTGTTTTTTTTTTTGTACTTATCGCTTTATCAGCCGTTGTTATCCGGCTCCGAGCAGGGATTCCTTCCGGGTATAGGCATTCCTAAGCCAAGCGGAGTTGATTGACGGGCTGCTAAAGCGCGTCACGCCTTCCGAAAATACCCGAAGTGACACTCGAGTGTTTACGGCGCCTGCGCAGTCAGCTCTACGCAGCAGGTGCCGTAAACACCCGAGTGTCACCTCGGGTATTTTCGGAAGGCGTGACGCGCTTTAGCAGCCCGTCAATCAAATCCGCTTGGCTTAGGAACGCCTATTCCCCGCAGAAATCCCCGCTCGGAGCCGGATAACAACGGCTGATAAAACGATAAGTACAAAAAAAAAACACCAGCATACTGCAGATGTCAGCAGTATGCTGGATCTAATGGCAAAAAGTTGATTTTTGGGTGAACCTCCGCTTTAAGAAGGATGTTTTTAAGAAAGGTTGGCCTTTAAAGGTTTCTGTACACAAACATTTCAGCACTTTAACTGTTTTCATCACATCAGTTTTGTATTTATTTAATACATTATCATACATCTAATTACCGTAATTCTCCATTGCTATGTAAACATAAGGCATTATATTGTGTGATTTGATTTCAATTGCTCCTCTTTGCTTATTTATTGCACGCGAATGAGGACAGGGCAAGACCCAGCAACCACTCGCTATCTGCCTTGCCCCAAGTAATCTTGGGTGCAAAAAAGGAAAATGTTTCCCACTTTTTTGTATCCTTAATTCTCATCTTGTATTCAGTTACATTTGTCTGCCCAATAATTGTTCACACTGGGCTTCTTTCCTCACAGCACAGTGAACCATTTATCGGTTTATACTGCAAAGGCTCATTCAGTGCTGGTCATGTACATCCAGTTTTGTGCAGCCAGGTGCCTTTCATTCAGGGTTGGTTCTGAATGCTCATGTATGTTCAATATGAAGTGGAACCGAGTTGTATTAACTTTGTGTTGAACAGAGCTTAGTGCACTGGTGAAGACAAGTCTCCAAGATTTGTAAAGTCAGTCTACCGGCCCTAAGACAAATCCCTACTACCAACTCGCTAGGCTTGTTAAGTGGGAGATTGTCCTATCTGAACAGACATTGGTGGTTACTGATGGCCAGTGCCTGTTAGTGTGTCACCAACAGTATTTCTTACTACCTTTTTATTTAAATCTTATGCAGTCTGTACATGCTTAAGGTGGAACTCCACAAAAATGTGTGTGGCCTTCAAATATACCCATCAGGCCCCATTCACCATTGGAGGTTTGGAATTGCCAGCCGTGATTTTTCCAATGATTCCAGGTCACTAAAGTGCACAACGCACATTTTGGGTGCCTTAATTCTTAATTAAACCGCAATGTCATTTTTGCTGCGATTCTGTCACTCGCCTTTAAAAAAAAATCACAGAAAGCGCACTGACCAAAAAGGAGCAGAAGCTTTTTTGGGGCAGCAGACATGCATAGGGCAGTCTATTGAAGTGAATGGGTTTCCTTGAGTGCGACACATAGAACCACAGAAAAAATCTAAACAGAGCCTTAATGGTTTTAATGAATGAAAATGTAATTACATTTTTTTACAAGCACCTAAATTTTCATTTATAGGGTTCTTGTAATCACCTATACAGCAAGACTCACACTGGGAGCGAGCAAGCCACTTGGAGATCTATTACAGTGCTGTCAGTCTTGCACTGTAAACATGTATGCAGGAGTGGCTGGCACTGCAGCAACTTCAAAGTTTTGCAGCTCCTTAATTATTGAATGGGCAGCCTGGGGAAGGAAAGATGACCAAAGAAGCAGGACTCCAGCAGACACCTTTTGCCATAGTTGCTTATCAAACCGGAAAGTGTGCCATTATTTGGGAGTGCTAAATTGTTCACATTAAGAATGCTTTAAACAGAAGTGTGTGTATATGCACATTGTTTGAAGGAGTGGAGTTCCACTTTAAGTAATGTCTGACAGCAGTGTAAAAAAAATGTTTTACAACCCTTTTAATGATTCATTTTGTTCTCCCATGGTCACCTAAGCATTATATTGAGAGCAGACATGGATGCTCCTCTATCTGCCAGGCCTCTCTATCCATTACTTGAATACAATATATAGGAGGGGTTGGCTCTATCTCTAATCCAAACGAGCTGCTTAAGATGTGCGTATATAGAGCCATCTTTTATGTCAAATTCTAAATTGAATCTTGGAATTTCATTTAGGTTTATTAGGAAGCTGTAGACACAGCATACAAATTTGTATCTGCAGGATATCCATTGTTGAGGGAAGTCCTAGGCTTGCGCACGTGTGTACTGGCCGGTCAGATGGGGCTGGTACTGAGACAGTGTGTTTTATATAGATCTCTAGATCCTATAGCTTTTCCCATTGTTTGGTAATAGCTGTAATATGAACATTGCTATGCTTTGAAAGTGTATAATGAATTGCCTATACTGCAGTGGCCTAAGAAGTTTAGTCAGTCTTTGACCTCGTCTAGTATTTAACTTTTGAATAGTTTTGGTTGTAGTAGGTTTTAAGTTGAAGCTTTGCAAATATTAGGGCTTTGTATAGTCTTGATTTTAAGGGCATGGTGGTCTTTATCCTATAATAAAATAAAGGTAGATCAAGTTTATTTTATTAATATAGCTAAAGATTGCATTCAATTATAAAATGCAAAAAAAAATCTAAATATTTTGTGTCCAGATTGATGAATAGTTATGTTTATAGTAATGTTTATGGCACTGTTCTAACTGATTAGTCCAAACTACAGTTGTGTATGAAATATACAATATATGGATTTCCTATACATATATAAAATGCATGTGTGTTATCATTCATTCCCTGCCACATATTTTCATGCAGGACCTTATTCTTGTAAGGAGATCTGTGCTGTAATAAAGTATTTGGTGCATAGACAGTCATGATATCTGTATGAGTACAGTTATCTCATTTGTTTGTAAAACACATTCCATAGGAAGGAATTTAGTCATGCAGATAGAACATAATTTCCGCATCGGGAAACAAATATTGTAAAATCGGGGGGGACCTTTTATGATGGTGTCTCGCATCAAATCTCAGTTGTGCTGTAAAAGGCTGTGAGTGCTCCAGATGACACAAAGGTGCTCTTATAACAAATGATGTACATGGGTAATTATGGGGTGAGCTAAATCTGCATGAGGCAGCAACCCAGTGGAGTTTTCGATGTTTGCTGATAGTGGGAAGACTCTTTTTTTTTTTAAGATTAACTTCAAAATAAAAAAAACTCCCTTGCAGAGGGGCTTCTGCACTGCAAGGGTTAAGTCCTTGTTTATGCCTTGGATACCAGGAAAAAGGGACTTTACTTATCTAATCCCTAACCCCTCTATACTTCCATGCTATGCGACCTGCTCTGCCATTCTGAGTACAATGCAGTACCAGTAGGCCAATAGCCCTGTAATGTACATGAGGACACTGGGGGACCTCTTACAAACAGAACTGCCACAGAACAGAGCATTGGGGGGGGTGAGGTAGGAGGGGCATAAATTAACATATTTAACCCTTGCACTGCCAAGGGAGCAGCGCTCCACCTCCTAACCAGTGCCTCGTATTGTCTCTTCTTGGAAAAGGTGCAACGTTTCATGCTTCCTGTCATGTGCCGCTGACATAAGGCGGAAAGTCACTGCCAGATTAAACTACATTTTTCTATTAAGCAATAAGCTGGGGGTGGAAATGGAGGACATCAAAGAGCTCTCTTCAATGCTGTTACAGGCCTCCCATTTATTATTTTTTATAAATTGCTCCTAATGTGCATTTCCGATACAGTTCTGCAATTCATCGCTCGCTCTCGCTTTCCATCTCATATTTTTTGGCCACCTATATTTTGATTTTATTCCAGATTAGGGCAATTTGTATAGGATGACCTGGTGTACAATTCTTAAAGGGTAACAGTTTACGGCTTTTTCTATTTTGCATGTTTGTAAGTATATGGAATTTTTGTGTAGCTTGTTAATGTATGTGTTATATGGCAGTGGCAGAAAGCTGTGTAAAAGTCAAATGTATATGGTAATGGGAATGTTTTAAGGAGTTAGGGAAACAAACACCATCCTCTAATTTTTAATTTTTTTTTTTTTATCGTTGTGCGGTCTGAAGCAAGCCGATTCATAAAATAAAAATATTCTAAAGGATGAAATGTGTGATGTTGGAAATGCAGGCAGTGCTGTTGCACTAAAGCCTACAGAGTACAGGAGACTCTTTACCTATTAACTTGAAGCCCTCTGCGGTCCGTGTTCATCAGCAAGTTGTGACCTTTTGTTGTTTTCTTGTCCAATATAAGAAATCTGTACGGTCACCAAAGTAATGTTTTATTTTGGGATTATGGGTGTTCTGAAGAAGACTGTTGGCCTCTCTCAGTTGAGTTAAAAAAAAGGCTATAGTTTCCAGTACTTCCTAATGCTTTAGTGCCGCCATTATTTATGTCTGTAAATATATCGGACACACAATTTGTTCTCCAGGGTAAAACAATTGTCATCCAAACATTCAAGTAATGTAGTACTTTTAGTAAGAACTGTTTAAATATCTACATGTTGTGTATGCCCTATGTGGAACTTTTTATATTTGCTATTATAGGCTTGATGTTTTCTAGTGTCTGTGTAGTTGGTAGACTGGTGTGATGCAATTTATTTTTTTATTTTGTTTATGAACTGTGCGGTGGCAAATTTATCCTTGGGCATAGATGTCTTTCCTTACAGTTTCCTTGAATAGAATGAGAAGCTGTTATCACAGGGACTGCTTATTGTACATCACTGTCTCTAATGCCTCATACACACGGACTTTCCGGTCTTTTTTTCTCGGAAAGTCCGACCGTGTGTAGCCTCCATTGGACTTTTTTAGTCGAAGTCCGACGGACTTTAGAGATTCTGTTCTTTTTGTCTGTCGGACTTGTGCACGTTCAAAAGTTCGACCGTGTGTACGAGGCATTAGGGGCCTATTTAAGAAGGATCAACAATGATCTATCGCCGAAAAGATAAATTCCCACTGCTTTGCAATATATTTATAAAACTGCTGTGAGCAATTGCGCTATTCAGTTATTATATAGATCCACAAGGGTGAAGATTATCTAATGAAATCTATTTTGTAGATGGGTTTCAGAAATTATTAGACTAACTTTTTTTTTTTCCCCCTCTAATTTACAGAATTCAAAACCTTCAAAAGCTATTATTACTTTTTTTTTTTAGATTAAAACCTAGCTATTAGTGTATAGATGCAGAAGAGGACATTTCCTCATAGATTTTTCAATGCTTGGCCAAAAAGTTATGCTTTTATTTATTAGAAATGGTAGTAAAGGGTAAAAAGAGTAAAGTTTTATAGAAAGGCACGTGATGCAGAAGCCATTTTTTTACTCCTTACTTTAAAAAAAATTCAAAAGGTTCTTATGTACCTGGCCTTTTTTTAAATGTGTTTGTTTTTTGTTTGTTTTTTAATTACTATGATTTTAACTTTATTTTTTAATTTGTGTGTTTTTTAATATATACTTGTAGCAGATAGAAATCCTTGCTATTATAAGCTGAGGTTTCAGAATTTAATTTGCAAGTGTGAATTGAGTTAGATATACCACTGCTTGTTACCACTTACATTTTCACTAAGCTGGTGCTGTTCTGAAGCCTTGAGGCTGCAGTGTGTTTTATTAAATATGCAAGTATGGGCAATCCTTAGCAGAAACATGGGCAAATGCTAATCTAGCCTCTTAGTCTGTAGTGTGACTTCTGTGTAACTCAGGTAGGGTTATAGGTTTGGGTCGATTATCATACTGAATTGTTTTATACCCTTCCTGCTCTGGCCCTATAAAAGATTACATATTCTGTACTGGTGTTGTGGTGTGTGTGTGTGTTTTTTTTTCCCCCCCAGTATTTGTTCTTTTTATTGGGTAAAGTGAACACCAGACAGAAAACATTCAGCGTAATCACTGATATAACCTGGGAAACGATGAGTATTCCAGAAAACAGCACCACCTGCAAAACAAGGCAATAACTTGACTTCGCTGGGCCTTCACAGCACTTCAAAGCGCACATTTCCCTGCCAGCCACACTGCCCGATGGCCATGGAGGGAGAGGGGGCCCCCCACTTAACCCAACAGCCAGCCCCCCACAGCACCCTGGGACAAAAGTACTAAATGTCCAATGGGAGGCCTAAAACATATTAATTAACATGCAGTTTTTGGTGAACATCCTTGTAGACCAAACGGCCTCTCCTGTTAGAGAATCAACAAAGTAACAAGAATAATTAAACTTGTCAGCGTCCAGATCACTGGACAAGCATATGGCTTCTCTCCAGTGTGTGATCTTGGATCTTGGCTGAACTGTGAAGTGGGACATAACTACAAAACTCTTCTACACTCTGGACAAGAAGTGAGTTGTTTGGGAATCGACCTTGGCCAAATGCTTTGTGAAGCTATTCCCACATTCAGAGTGGACATTCATGCGATCCACCCTAATGTTGACGCATTTCCTGCACTTTTGAACTTTCATCCATGTGTTCTGCCTCCATGTCTCGTATTCTGTACCCATTTCTCGTATTCTGTACCCTTACCATGTGGTATGTGAGGCATATGTGAAGATGGGGTTTATTTAGAAAACATGTTGTACACTCAGAGCATGAATACATCTGTCCCCCAGTGTCAAATCTGTGATAATTGGCACATTGTGGTTTACACAGGAAACCCATTCCTGCATGTAAGAGGTATGGGTTTCATTTTTTAATTTATACTTGCCTAGGTGGATGCAGCATTGGTCCCCCGGTGCCTCTATACTGGGAACAGAGCGATCGAACACCGCTGATCACTCGGTTCTGTGAGCAGAGAGCTGCTGACTGTCGGTCACAACTCTCTGCTCCCTCCTTGCTCACTGCCATGCTGAGCTGTGGAGAGGAAGGTCAGCTCAGGCTCTTAGCGGTTCGCTGAGAGGGGTGTCGGTCCAGGGATCTGGCGGATCCCGGCTCCATGGTTGCAATGACGTGGAGCCTGAACCGACTTCTGCGACGTCAGCCGAGAGCAGATGTCAGCCTGCTCTCTGGTGAAAACGGGTCACAGTAGTGCAGAATGAACTGCACTCCTGTGATCCACAGGAGAAGTACAGCCAGACGAGCTTTTGCTGTACTTCTCCTGTTTAAACATTACTTCTACCCATTTCCGGCGACAGGAATATGGCTTCTCCCCAGTGTACCATCTTGGACTGTAAGGTGGTACTTCACTGCAAAACTTTTCCCGCACTCTGTACAAGAATGAGGCCTCTCATCCGTGTGGTATCTGATGCACATGAAGGTGAGATTAATCCACAAAACATTTCCCACACTCAGAGGGGGAAAATGGCTTCTGCCTTTGGTCTCAGGCACCATGCCTCAAGGTGTGAGGTTCCTCAGGGTTCGCAGGTTCTGGTGATCTAGCTATTGCAGTGCAGTCAAAAGCTAGAGAATGCTGCATTTTTACGCACTGCAAACATGCAAAACGTACTGCAACACATCACAATTCACATAGATGCTCATGGAAAGAAAGAAGTTACCTCACAGGACATAGGTAGATAGAAAAATGCTTCAACTGCATGTAAAACGCACATCAAATGCATGTATCTTTGCAAAGAAAAAACAAATGTGCAGTTTCTAGTGTGAATGGGCCCTAGAACTGGAGAGTGCAAAATCTGGTGCAGCTGTGCATAGAAACTAAGTCTTCCAGATTTTATTGCTAAACCTTAAAGTGATACTAAAGCTTTGAATATTTTTTTTTTTTTTTTTTCAAAAACAACAAATATGTTATACTTGCCTCCACTGTGAAGCTCGTTTTGCACAGAGTGGCCCCAATCCTGGTCTTCTCTGGACCCTCTGCGGCTGTCTAGGCTCCTCCCCGCTTCTGATAACCCCCTCTGGGAAGCACTCTCCCAAGGGGGTTACCTTGCGGGCGCACTCCCGAGTCCTGTATTCGGCATCCATAGCCGCCGACTACAGCATTCGGTCCCGCCCCCAGCCCTTGCATCATTGGAGTTGATTGACAGTAGCGCGAGCCAATGGCTGCGCTGCTATCAATCTATCCATTGAAGAGCCACAAAGATCGAGCAAAGGAGGGCTGGGGGGCCAGCAATCATCAGATGTTTTTTCAACTTAATGCATAGGATGCATTAAGGTGAAAAAACATGAACCTTTACAACCCCTTTTAAATGAGCTGATTGGCTACCATGCACAGCTGACTAAGATTCTAAGTGCTGCAGTTTTAGTAAATCTCCTGCTTAGTGTCCACGGTAGACTGATGTCTCCTCCCTTCTAAACCTATTTGTGAGATTGTCTCGATGTTGCTATTTGTGGCCATCACTTCGACCAGAAAGTTTTAAGCATTATGCTGTAAAGAGACCCTTTTTGCTTTTACGTAAGGACAAGGTTGTCCTAGGACCCTGGTTCATCCTAAGTAGATCTTTTATATTGCCTGGATGTGGATTTACCTCTTGACCACTGTTTATTTTAAGTGGATGTCTAGCCTTTTTGTTATACCAGGTCCTAAGAGGTTCTCTGTCGTCCAGATCTATTTATTATTGATATACAGGATCTATATACAGTTTGTGCAGCGCTTTATGACGTTAGGGCAAACAGTCCAGGTACAATTCAATGCAAGAGGAATGGCCCTGCTTATCAATCTATTTCTAAATTGACTAAAAGGTTCATAAGCAGGTCTATGAATTGCAAGCTAAAGTGCCTCTTTTTATTCTTTTTACTATAAACTTTCCTTTTCTTTTTTTTTTTTTCTTTTTTTTTTTTCCCTCTCCTCCTCCCTCCTTTCCTATTTTTTTTTTTTCCTTTTTCTTTCCTATTTTTTTTCCTTTTTCTTCCTTTTTTCTTTTTCTTTTCTACTCCACCTTGTGATCATTACATTGGGGAAAGTGATTAGTTCCTGCTCAGTAAATTTTGAGAAAGGTCAAAGCAAAAAATATAAACCTCCAAGATACATTTCTAATATTTGAGATGCATGCATAACATACAGGCTAGATTCTTTATAGAATGAAGAAACTGTTGAAGTGTACAGTTTACCTAAACAGACACAAATCTGACAGATGGCCATTGCATGCACATGGGCGATTTATCTACTAGTTTAGTTTAAAGCTGGCAGCTGAGCATTTGTCATGAAGAATTCAGCAGCAGTGAAAAACAATAAGTGCCCATTCATAGCACTTGGTTACACGGAGTGAACACGCGTTGCATTAAGGCAGACTATATAAATGAATGGGGTGCCAGATGTGTCACAAAGGATCAAGAATTGTACCTGCTGCAATCTTGGAAAAACAGTGCACTACAACTCATTGTTGTGCATTCTGAAGGTTCGTGGGGGGGGGGCCTTATGTGAAATAGACCTAAGTGAGGGTACGAGGCATCCTAATTTTTCACACAATTATGAGTTGATTTACTTGCAGGAGAACCCCAGAAAGGGAAGAAGGTGTAAGATATAAGTAAAATTTACCTGTAGCATCTTTTCAGATTTTATGCTGCAAAAACTGGGCTGTCTATACGGTTCTACCGTTTTAGGGATGTGACATATTACATAGTTTTGTTAAATGTAAGGTTGACTGTACCATCAGATTGTAAGGTTTTGGATGCATTTGGGTTTCTGTTTTATATAGGAAAAGAATTTTACACTTGCGAAAATTGCATTTGTTGAACAGGTTTGACGGCCTTTTGAACAGTTTAAAATGGTTATTGGGTCAGATTTTGTAAAGCAATTCCATTCAGATGGGTGATCTTGGGCTTCGGATGCTGCATTTAGCCTATGTTCACATTGGAGCGATTTGTTATGCGATTTTAAAGATCAAATCAGCCTATTAAAGGCAATGGCACTGTTCCAAACGTTGCAACACCGTTTTTTTTTTTTTTTTGCGGCGCCGCACCGGTTTGCAAAAGTAGTTCTTGCACTCCTTTTTACGATTTTTTTTTTCCAGGTGCGACTTCAATAGACATCTGTGCATGAAGCCAGACAAATGTCTATCAAATAGCAGCTGACATGCTGACCTTGCTACTTTGAAATTGTGCTACTTCAAGTGAAGTAGCACGATTTCAAAGTAGCATCAATGTGAACCAGGGCTAAGAAGTAGCAAAATGTCAATTGGCTGTGGCCAGAAATGTCGTCCTTAGACACAAATAGCTAGATTCAGGTACGATGGTGCAAACTTGCGGCAGCGTAGCTTAGCGTGTTTAGGCTACGCCGCCGTAAGTCATGATTCACAATGTACTTGCCTGCTATCTTACGGCGGCGTAGCCTAAAGCGGGCGGGCGTAAGGGCGCCTAATTCAAATGTGTTTGAGGGGGGGCATGTTTTATGTTGATGAGGCTTGACCTCACGTTTTTACGTTTTTCCTTACTGCGCATGCGCCGGGCGCCTACATTTCCCAGTGTGCATTGCGGCTAAGTACGCCGCACGGGCCTATTAATTTTGACGTGGACGTAAACGACGTAAATCTCGATTCACAGACGACTTGCGCAAATGACGTAAAAAAATTCGAATTTAGACGCGGGAACGGCGGCCATACTTGACATTATTATTCCAATAGGGCCTAGCTCTAACTTTACGCGGCCTATCTCTTACGCAAACGGCGTAAAAGTACTGCGTCGGTCGGGTGTACGTTCGTGAATCGGCGTATCTCATCATTTACATATTCTACGCCGACCGCAATGGAAGCACCACCTAGCGGTCATCCAAAATATTGCAATCTAAGATAGGACGGCGCAAGCCGTCGTATCTTAGATATGTTTAAGCGTATCTCTGTTTGAGCATACGCTTAAACATAAGTTGGCGTTGATTCTGAGTTAGGTCGGCTTATATACTGATAAGTCGGCCTAACTCTTACTGAATCTACCTAAAACTGTTTGCCGATAGGGAATCTGACTGGCCTTGAATACAAGCAGTGGTGCGGCAGCTGTCACCGATTTTGTAAAGGTTGCTGGCTGTGGCTGTTCATACACACTGGGGTTGATTTACCAAAATTGGGGCGTGCAAAAACTGGTGCACCTGTGCATGTTAGCCAATCGGCTTCTAACCATAGCTTGTTCAAATAAGCTTTGACAAAAAAACTGGCAGCTGATTGATTTCTATGTAGCGCTGCAGCAGATTTTGCACTCTCCAGCTTTAGTAAATCCACCCCACTGTGTACATGACAGTCAGTGAGCATTGCTGATATTTGCCTAGCAACTACTTCATTTTGCCACCTGAATGAATCCTAATGCCCTGTACACACGAGCGGCATTCCCGTTGGAAAAAAGTTGGATGGTTTTTCCGACGGAATTCCGCTCAAGCCTGCCTTGCATACACACGGTCGCACAAAAGTTCAGTGAACTTTTGACTGCCAAGAACGCAGTGACTTAAAAGGCTACGATAAGTTCTATGCTTCGGAGAATGCGTTGATTTGTTTCTGAGCATGCGTCAGAATTTTGCGCGTTGGAATTTGTACACACAATAGGAAATTCTGATCAGATTTTTTCCTGACGGGAAAATGGAGAACCTGCTCTCTATCTTTTTTTTCAGCAGTTTTTCCGTTGGAAAAAGTCTGGAGCATACACACGGTCGGAATTCTTGACCAAAGGCTCTCATCTGACTTTTTCCAAAGGGAAAATCGATCACGTGTAGGGGGCATAAGGCTTCATGTACCCTGCTGCTGGTAAACAGACCTTTAGGCTCCATGTACACGGGACTTTTTTCAACCTCTCCTGAACGATTGAACTTGACAGATAGATAGTAACTCACGTTTAAAACGACCGTTTAGCCGCGTTTAAATGCCGCGTTTGCGTCTAGAAGCATTTTAAGACATATATTTTTTTATTCGTTTTTTTTAATGGCCAAAGGCGAAAAACTGCTATAAACGAAACGCGGCTAAATGCAGGTTACTGCGTTTTAGACGCGTTTGGTGTCTGAAACGTCAGAAACGTAGGCGTCTGAACTCCTTTTTTTTGCCTTTATAAAAGGCCTATAAACACAACTGCCTAAAAACAGTAAACAAACCTGTGTACATGTACACATAAGATAACATTGAGTTCAGGGCAGTTGAAAAAAGTATCTGCCTCTGAACGTACATTTAACAGCAGCAGTGTACATGGGGCCTAGAAGCAGTTGGGCGTTTTCTAGACAGTTGAGTTTAGAAGCATTTTTTGGAAAGCAAAAAAAAAGCACGGACGGATGTTCAGAGGCATTGGAAACACCAAAACCCCCCAACAGCTTGTAAACGCGGTAACTCGTTTAGCTGCGTTTCGTTTACAGGCATTTTTAATGGATATTTTTTTTTAAACTTCTAAACGCAAACGTGGCAAAACAGACGTTTTTAAACTTTGGTTACTCTGTCAAGTTAAATCGTTAAGGAGAGGTTTTAAAATGTCATTTTATATAAAGCCTAAAGTTAATGTGTTCTTGTACACACATTAGAATAAAGATGTGTTCTACCCACCTGACCCTAACATTAGATGATCTTGGAACATAAATTTAATGTGTCGCGCTGAATTCGGATGTCATTGCATTGAAAGATCTCTGCTAATTTTGCCATGGTGTGTTGTAATATTAATAGCAATGCATAAGAAGATCCTTATATTAACATTGCTCATTTTAAAGTGTAGCATTTTGGAAATATTGCCATTGCTTTGACAGTTCATCCAATAAATATAAAATTATATAAATAATATATACACACAGTGTGTGTGTGTATATATGTGTGTGTGTGTGTGTGTATATATATATGTGTGTGTGTGTGTATATATATATATATATATATATATATATATATATATATATATATATATAATTATCATTTTTCTGTGGACAAAAGTATTTGCTTCACTTTGCTTCTCCATGAACATAGCTTTGTTGGTGAATGCTCATTATTAAAGATATGTAAAATGCACAAAGACTCACGGTGGGGTGTTTGGATCTGCCTCTGAATGTCCCATTTTAGCCCTCCTCCCTGTGAATAGAGTGCGATTGTATAGAGCGGCCTGTTGAGCATATATTTCCAAGCAGATGGCAGTGAGGAGAGGAACAAAAAACATCTGCACTGAAACTGAAGCTTCTGAATGATGAACATAATTATGACTGTGCTAGAATTAGACTGGGTTCATATATTTGTGTCAAACCAAAAAGGGGGAAATAGTAAAAGTTAACTTATTTTTGTAAGAATTTACAAATATTAGGTTTCCACAAAAAAAGGTTGTAATTTAAAAAAAATTCAAACGCATTAATACTTGCCCATGCTTTGCGTTAAACGGCGCTGGGTGGCCTTGCCTGGCAAAATGCAAGACAATTTGTCTTATTTTCTATAGTCATTTTACACCACTGTGGTGTGCACTAAAAAAAAAAACTGCACAGCGTGTTGCCATGCAAACTACCACATTACAATGTTACTGCCATGAATAGAAGTGAATGAAATGTCAGTTGGAACATTTCAATAAAGTTCTATTGAAATTTTTTTTTTAATTTAGTGCAAGGTGTCAGAATTGGTCCATCGGTTGATGGTGTGAATAAACCCTGAGGCCCCTTTCACGCGGGCGGACCGTTCAGGTCCGCCTGTCAGTTTTTTAGGTGGACCTAAACAGACGCTCCATGGATCGAGCGATGGATGTCAGCGGTGATATGTCCGCTGTCATCCGTTCCGCTGAATCCAGCCGGATTGAAACCCTATTTTTCTATCCGTCTATCGGATAAAAATGTACAAGCGGTTCATTTTCATCCGATTCCCCCATAGAGGCGAGTGGAGCTCTGACAAGTCCATCCCTGCACAGTGAGCGGAGACGGACCTGTCATCCGCCAGCTCAGTGGGGATCAACGGAGCGATCCTCGCTGAGCAAAGAGTCTTCAGCATCTGGCAATCTTCCGGTTGTGTTAGGCCAGTCTTCTGCTGCACGTAATGGTTCCTTTTTGCTGACCCCCTACATCACAAATGTGTCCTGTAGTGATGGGCTGACAGGTGAAACCACTGAGCTCAGCAGGGAGGCACAGGTGAGCATCGGACTAAGCATTTTTTTTTGTTTTCTTCGTTGTTTTGTTCCTTTTGTGTGTAAATATTAAGGGCCAGATTCACGTAAAAGTGCGGCGGCGTAACGTATCGTAGATACGTTAAACCGCCGCAAGTTTTCATCGCAAGTGCCTGATTCACAAAGCACTTGCAATGAAAACCTACGCTGGCGGCCTCCGGCGTAAGCCCGCGTAATTTAAAGGGGCGTGTGCCATTTAAATTAGGCGCGCTCCCGCGCCGGACCTACTGCGCATGCTCCGTTTCGAAATTCCCGCCGTGCTTTGCGCGAACTGACGTAATTTTTTCAATCGGCGACGGGCGTAGCGTACTTCCGTATTTCCGGACGGCTTACGCAAACGACGTGAAATTTTAAATTTCGACGCGGGAACGATGGCCATACTTTATACAGCAATACGTTTGCTGTGTAAAGTTAGGGCACCCAAAACGACGTCTAACTTTGTGACGGGAAACTAGACTAGCGGTGACGTAGCGAATGCGAAAAACCGTTGTGGATTGCCGTAACTCCTAATTTGCATACCCGACGCTGGTTTAGGACGCGAACTCCCCCCAGCGGCGGCCGCGGTACTGCATCCTAAGATCCGACAGTGTAAAACAATTACACCTGTCGGATCTTAGGGATATCTATGCGTAACTGATTCTATGAATCAGTCACATACATACTCTGAGAGATACGACGGCGTATCTGAGATACTCCGTCGTATCTCCGCTGTGAATCTGGCCCTAAGATTCTGAGTTAAGAAGGAAAGGTCCCTAACTTTTGCTACTTTCTACAAGCTCCTGAGAGTGCATAACAATGTCAGGCCAGAGCCCCATATGGTCAAACAAACCCTTCTCCCCCCCCCCCTTTTTTTTTTTTTGCTATTATACTTTATTCATTCCAGGTCCCAAACTCTGAAGTTTTGAGTGGGTAGGATTTCTCTGGCAATCTTGGCACAAAAAAATGCAAAAAAAGCAGTTAATTTTAACCAAGTCCAAGTCTGTTGGGCAAAAAAACTCAAGTGCCCCTTTCATGGCCTGTTATCTTATTGGGTGTATTTTGTCTTTTCTTTGGGCGGTCATTTGTGTATGACACCTGCCAACTGTCAGTAACTTGTATGCCTCCTGCATTGTTAATGAGCCGGACTCCTAGGTGGCTGCTGGGCTGACTGGGGAGGAGGAGGCACTGACAGCTGTCTGAGTCACACAGTGCTTCTTTACATAATGCTTAGCCATGCTGATTACTATGCCGCTTCTCTATTAGGCTGCTGTGATGTCTCCTTGTAGTTAACCCCTAAAATGCTTTTCGGGACATTGTAGGACTAGTGAAATGGAGGGAAAATGTTATGCTGTGCTTCATTTCTGTAAAAGTCATATTTATTATCAGATTTCTCGATCTGTTGAAAGTGTAAAAAAAAGAATCTTTAACAATCCAAGTTTCTAGTATTTTTTTGGGGATTGTTTAAACATAGTTAAAAATACTACAATCTGATTTGTAGATTTTAAAATTCTCCCACATGCATAGAGATTCTATTTGCACAATTATGTTTGGTTTAGTTGTCGGTGAGTTTGAACCAGTGCATCGCATTTTATAAAACTAAAAATAGTTTCCCATAACCACATTCAATTTTTTTTTTACAACTTAATTGGATTTCGATTGACCCCAAAAAATTCAATTTTTTTTTTTTTTTCAATCAAATTCATCCTAAATTACGTAGATTGCTTAATTGTCCTGTAATGTGGGAGCCAAGTATAGGCCAAAGGTAATGCTGCAACTGTGTCATTGGTAATGTTATCCCTCCTCAGTCTTTATACAGACATGGTAAGCTGGCTAAGATGCAAGGTCACATAAATATGCTGGTATGAGCCATTTCCCTAAGTTACTGCACATTTATACTTGAATTAGAAAAAAAAAAAAACATTACTTACGTTTTGTAATGTTTTTTCTTTAGTGTCCCTTAACCCTCCATAAGAAACAATAAATGTAGCGGCATACCTTGTGAAGATTCACTGTACTTTATTTCTGCCTAGCAGGTGGCTTCTCTGACTTGCATGGTCTCCCTTGAGGGCACCCTGACACGCGCCCTCCCAGCTGGGGCTCTATTGTTACATGCCATCCAAACATGATGGAAATCACAGGACTTGGGTTGCAAGATGATGTCTTTAAGGGAAAAACATGCTCACTATTGTCTTGGGAGGCCCTTAAGGTTTGCAGGTGCACAGTGTTGCCAGGCTGCAGGAAGAGAGGCTGCAAGGAGATGTCCTTAGGTTGTGCATTCGCACTGTGTTCAGCATGCCAAAATACATGGGACATGTAGTCTCAACATTTCAGATCAAGCCCACATGTAAAGTGTGCACTCCCCAAACAGTGCAGTGGAGAGGGCCAGTGCATGTATATTTGTATTATTTTTATTTTTTATTTTTTTTAATCATGACTTTGTGCCATTTAAACAGCATCCTCCTTTTTTTATTACATATTTTCTGATTGTGTCCTTTCAGTGCATGTGTGGGTTTTTTTTTTTTTTTTTAAACTAGAAATTTGCCTCTCCCTCCAAGTTTTATGTTTACAGGCAGTAGCCATGTTACAAACATCAGACCTACAAATGGAGGGAGACAACAGAAAGTGATAGGAAATCTACCCCTAGGGAGGGAAATTCACTCCTGTAAGCATTATCCTGGGGGGAAAAGGTACCTCCACTGAATCCTTGTTTCCACCACAACCCAACATTTTCTAAATCCAATTGTCACATGGACAAAGTGAGGTGTAATCTTCTCAACAGGGACATGGACAGCAAAACAAATGTTACAGGGATGTTGACCCTTTCCTATACTATCCAAAAAAATACTTACATTTCTTTTGGCTGGCACTACACTTTAAAAATAAAACAATTTACCTGTCCTGACTTACAAATTCAACTTGAGAACAAGCCTACAGATCCTATCTTGTTTGTAATCCGGGCACTGCCTGTACTGTAATAAAATGTAAAAGCATAACCTTAGAGTGCATGCAATTTTTATAGACTTGTCAATTAAATGTAATATTCAGCTCCATAATTTTTTTTTAACTTTTTAAATAAAACATTTTATTACTGATAAATGCTGTTTTTCAAGGCGAAGTGGGGTCACCGAATACTGGTGTAACATTACTCTATACACAGAATTCTTGATATAAATCGCAGGTTGATGGGTACATCTTACAATTGTTTCCATTCCTGCTCTTTTCCGTAAATGGTTGTCAAAGTTGACTACTGTACCTGTATATAACTGTAGGGGCTTCATTTAGGCCCCAATTGCATCTCTGCACAATGCATTTAGATGTATTTAGATGTATAGAAACTGCAGATAAAGATGAAAAACCTCACTTGTATCACTGGGTTGATATGTGGGTGTTTATACATACTGCACTGTTGAGACCGCTTCACACTTTACTTATAGGCTTTATTAAATGAGTCTTCAAGTTCCTTCTTGATATTACAACACAGGGATCAAATTTAGTGCTATTCTGTTGCTGAGGCTTACTGCAAACTACGTAAATTTGAATTGACAAATTTTAACAGGTGTATCTTAACCCTTGGAGACTTTGCTAGCACGCTCCCGTGCTGCTTTTGGCTTAGTTGCAGCCTCTAACAAACGTGGTGCATGCAGGCATGGGGAAACATTTGCAAAGACATGGTTATTTTTCCCTGAATGGGCAGGTGACCTTGTCTCTTTAAGGTGCCCATAGATGTTATACAACAGGGGAATACTAACAGGTAGGGCGGAGTCCACAGGTGGGTGCTCTGGCAACAATGACCTCCAAACAATGATCAAGGCTCTTCAGCCGAAATGCATCTGCTCTTTTGTTTTCTTATATGTGGCAATAAATATTTCTTACGAATTGAAATTTCCGGCTTTTTTTCTATTTTACCTGCCCATAGATGTTGGTTGAAGGTCTCCCAACATGGCAGTTTTTTGTTGGACCAAGTAATGATCTTGTATCCACTGGACATCTTCTGTCACAGCTGGCAAAGGTGTACAAGAGAAAATTGGCTATAAAAGTAGTGGCTATAAAAGTAATGATTGATTTACTAAAGGCAAAAAGACTGTGTGCAGTTGCTCCAAAGCTTAGTAAATGAGGTAAGGCTTCACTTTGCAAAGCGTATCCAATCACGTGCAAGGAAAATAAAAAAAAAACAGCATTTTTGCTTGCAAATGATTGGATGATGGAAGTCACCAGAGCTTCTCATTTTACCAAGCTATGCAGTCTTTTTGCCTTTTAGTAAATCTACCCCATTGTCCAGTGGGTTGTTTACCTTTAAATTACTGGTGCAGGATTTGTCTATAGAATGCCCCTACCCCCATTCCTACTCCATTGGCTTAAACATTGTTACCCAATGCAACTGCACAATTTTAGAGGTAAAACGGTCAATTGCCTGAGGGATGTCAAAGCATGCCTGCTAGAATCTAGTACTATAAGGCTGGGTTCACACTGATGCGGGTTCTCCACATCCAATTCGCAATAGCAGGAGATTTTGACTGGCTCTCTATGGAGCTAACTTTCATATCTCCGGTGCAAATTTGCACAGGAGCCCTGTGCGTTTTTGCTCCATTTCAGGTCCAAATTCAGGCAGAAATTCAAGCTGCAATTGGACCTGAAACGGTGAATGGGGATGCACTGGACCCCTGCTGTGAGCGCATGTTTAGATAGTGTGAACCCAGCCAAAAACTGCACTGGATGCATTTCCTTAAGCCCCATTTTCTACATCTGTACTGTAAGATTTAACTGAAAGAATTCCCCCCCCCCCCCCCACACTTTAGCTAAAGTAGCAAATATTCAATCACGTTCCCAATGCTCATGTTTTCAAGGTGAACTTCTGCTGACTCTGAAGAAATACTTGTAGATACACAAAAGCATAACATGTATAATTGAGCTTTTGCCAAGTTCAGTTTGTTCAGTAGGGACATCATGTTCATGAAATGGAACCACTTTTGATTTACTAGTTGGGTCAGTTATGGACAAGTTGACATAAAAATACAAAACAAAAGCCCATAGATGCAAAACACAATCTTTTCTTGTGCCTATTTGGCCCAGACAAGAGCGATTAACTTCCATTCCTTCTCTAGTCAGCTAGGTCTGTGCCATGTTGAAGAACTGTCCCCCTTAAGCCTACAGATGGTTTTATGGCACAAACTCAGATCTGTCTTGTTGAGGACTGGAGTCAGTGTTGGAAAAACACACAACCAGCTACAGGGATACAGATATATTAAGCTTCTGCCTCAACCTTCCAACTTGCATTGGGTACTACTGCTGGGAACTGCTCAATGGCAGAAGCTTTCACCAGTTTCTTGAATTTTTGATGGTCAGCTATTTTATGCCTTCCTTCATTCGCTAGTGGAGTCTTCTGCAATAAGATTCATCCAAATGAGCTTATAGGAAGTGAATAGCATAGTAAAACTAGTGTGTAACATTTTATATGTAAGGCTATTGGGCTAATTAGGGCGAACAGTGCTAATGTAGGCTGATTTAAAGTTACATAGGTTTATGTATAAGAACTATTTATTTTCATCTATAGTTACTATATCATACGATTTAAAGGTTATTTTATGTGAATACTAGAAATGGCTTGCTAAGAACCAGAAATATAGTGGTGTGCTGTAGGTTAAGCTACTGTATGATGCATAGCTTCATGAAAGTGAGGATGTAAAGTTTGGTTTTAGGGCTTGGTCACACCAGGTTGCATGCTAAAACACTTGCCGGCTGGAGTCTGTTGTGTTAAGGGCAGTGCTTTGCATTATAAAGCAAAGCACTATTTACCTTTTTTGCTTTATTGAAAGTGTCACAGAATGACACTGCATTCAACTCTATGCACTGCAGCATGTTATGCTGCATAAAAATGCATCATGTCTGCATATGTACACAATGCATCACAACCCACCTCACCACAACGTTGCGGGGTGAACGGGGCACATAGAAAACAATTGTTTTCTATGTGCCCTTGCCTTGGTCTCAAGAGATGGTGTAAGCGAGTTAAGTTCTGAGCAGCCTCAGATTGCAATTTGAACAAGAACCCTGCAGCTGCAATTTCTGCTATGGAAGAAAGTTCACTTGATTAGAAGCATCTAAATATGGAGATTTTTCTAGCTGGCCTGCGTAAAGCTCTAATAATAAAAACATTTTTACAATCGACAAAGTAGCTGTTAAATCTCCGTTAGATCAATCAAACCTGTGTGATATGAGCACTTGCCTAAACGATCCAGTCAGGCAGGCGCTTGTACTACATTTGTTGGCAGATATAGAAGAGATTGTATAGTCAGATTAGAGCATTTGGTGCGCTTACCAGTTGCTGGCATCAGCAATTACTACTTCTTTTTTTTGTGTTAAAAATCAAACCTATTGCTTCAAAATAGTATTAACGTTGACCTGGCCAATAAAAAAAAATATCCCTTGCAGTGGGGCTATGCAAGGGTTAATAGCCCATTTTGGTCTAGGAGAGAGGAGCCTTTTACTTACCTGATCCCCCTACTTCCCACAGCAGGCAGTGTTCCCCCCATGATCTGGCAGTGAACTGTCCCTTGGCTTTCTCACAACCCAGGGCTATGATAGGTGCTGCTCTGGTCTTGATGACATGGGGACTGGTCTAGCTGCAGGGAGGAGCGGTGGAAGATCGGGTAAGTACATCTTTTATTATCCTAGACATGAACAAACTAACCCTTGCAGTGCGGGCACAACCTTGCTGCCAACGATATATACCGTGTTTCCCCGAAAATAAGCCCGGGTCTTATAATAATTATGCCAACAAAAGACACAGTAGGGCTTATTTTCGGGGTAGGTCTTACCATGTAATGTGCTGTCTTCTCTCCCCCTCTCCCTCCCTGCCTGTCAGGAATCCCCAGTGTGAACGGAGTTAAAATGCTTGTACAATCCTATAATCCTCTCTTACAGTATTATATAATGTACAATGTGTGCGTTTCTGTAATATAAATGTACCAAATACCTTCATTATAGCGCCGCTCTGCACTTCTGTGACCCGCCGGAGCTCTCTTCCCCGCAATTATATTACAGAAACACACACATTGTACATTATAAACTACTGTAATAGAGTGGATTATAGGATTTTACAAGCATTTTTAACTAGGGCTTATTTTTGGGGTAGGGCTTATATTGCAGCCCCTCTGTAAAATAACGCTAGGTCTTATTTTCAGGGTAGGTCTTATTTTTGGGGAAACAGGGTTTATTTTTATTTTTTTGCCTTAGGTTGAGCTTTAAAAGTTATGTGGAGGCACCCAAGAGATGCTTGCCTGCTCATATAATTTTCTACAAAAGTGCCCAGAAGACGGGACATTATGGCAGCTTCTAGTTTAGAAATTGTTACTCCCTGAATGTGCTACGCCTCTGCGACCAGTACCCAGGGTTGCATTGTGGGAGGGGGGGGCACCAAGTTGGTATCTACATATTGAGAGCTCCCTGGGAGCTAATGAAGATAATTGGGTATATGCAGACTTCCCTTAAGCCTTCAACTAACCTTTTAATAGCTGTCTGGATTAACACAATATACTTTTACCTATAACGAACTAAAAAAAAAAAATTCTTGGTTATGGTTTGAATGATACATATTTTTAGACTGCTATGGAAAACTAGTGGTTGGTCTATCTATCCCATCTATCCTCTTTCCACCAAGGTAAATCTTGTCCTTACCCCAAATCTCGGACAGGGTATTTGTAGAATATTTGTTTTAAAATCTGCAATGAGTCCAGAATTTCTGTGATTTTCCCAGCTTCTGGCATTTTGAACCTATTTGTACAGTTAATTTTTCTTAATTTGACTAAGGAATGTTGTATGTGTACACGATGAATACCCATCTTATCTAGCTATGCGAACAAGCTGAGATGACAGCTGGAAATGTATGCTATAATAAGAGGCGACTTTGCAGGTACAGATGGCTAGAACAATGTTACAATGCGTATATATTTACCTGGTCAGTTGATGTATGATTTATTTTTTATTTTTGGAGAAGATTGATTTCATTTCCGAATGGTTTATATATTGTTTGGGTGTGCATGAGCAGACATATAGAATTTTTATATTATATTTTATTGACTTTACTTGAGAAGAACTTGAAGATTTAAAAGGGATGTTTCCAGTATTGAGTAAAGTAAATCTTTATTTATAACTATGCACCAATGGCAGCTTTTGTTTGTTTTTGTGAGCCACACCCTTTTCTGAAACTGTTGACAGGTTGTGTTTTCTACAAGTTGAATGATTGTGCGGCATAGTTGCGTGTGGTTCAGTGAGTACATAAAAAATAAATAAAAATACAGCACTTTGCCAAAAAAAAAAAATGTGTAGCATGAATTTTTAACTAATATGTAATATTTTGTGATGATTTTTTTTGTATGTTTTACTTAATGAATAATATGTTTTGTAACATTTCTCTCTAAATAAAAAATTGTATAATATTCGCATGGTCTTTCTACCTTTTTATTTAATCATAACTTTTCTATTTTATAAACACATTCTATTTCTAGATACACATGGATAGTGGCCCTGTTTAGACTGCTAATAAAGAAATATTTAACATTTTGGGGATAGTGGGAAGTTCTTTTGGAGGGACATTGGAAATCTTTAACCCTTTGGATTATACTGCCGCCTACTAGAAGATTGGACAATGGCAAACTGTAGGCCAGTCCACAATCCCTCCTCCCAGCATGCCTTGGTTCTTTTTGCTAGTGGCACAGGAGGATGGATGTCTATTTTTAAAGGAGTTGTAAAGAAAAAAAAAATTTCACCTTAATGCAATCTATGCATTAAGGTGAAAAAACATCTGATGATGCCGGCCCCAACCTCCAACCCCCACCCCCCCGAGCCCCGTTTTACTTGCCTGACCCCTCGAAAGTCCCGCGCTCGGTCATGAGATCCTCTCGCCACTCAGCCTGCCCGCTGATTGGCTAGAGCGGATGGATTGAGAACAGCGCAGCCATTGGCTGGCGCTGCTCTCAATCACATCCAGTGACGCGGCGCGCAGAGGGGCGGGGCCCGAGTGATACAGCGACTTTTTTTGATCATTAATATTTTTGTTTTTGTGTTCAAACAAGATTCTCTTCTACATCTCTGCTAGAGTTTTGTCCATCTGATTACAGCTATCTAAGGCAGTCATCTCCTTTAACCACAGAAACCCCAAACTAAAGTGCCGCCTTCTGCAAATTCTGTGTATTGCCTGCAGATTTACTGGTTTTAGAGCCATCAGCTGTAGACTGCCTGATTCGCTGCAGTCCCTGATGAGTTGAGAAGTGGCAGTCAACTGCTATTACTTTCAAACGGATACTGTTTTGATCCTTATTGATATAGTGCACACCTCCTCTGAAACTGGAAGATCAGCCTTCTACCAGTGCGGTTTCTAGTTTTAGGTCACAATATTCACACAAGGCTTCCACACAAGATGTACCCCCATTTTCCAGAAACGTGGGAAGTGTGGGCATTTGAACATCTTGAATCTCTAAGGCAGACCATAGATGTGATCTTTCATGCAACCTGAAAATTGCTTGATTTCGCCTATCAACACAGTGATGGGGGAATCCCTCTCACTGAGCTATTGTTCTGACAGAGGGAGGTGGCGAGCCGACCCTGCCAGAACAGTCATTGTTGCTAGCAGCTATAGCTATCCTGTGCTCATTCATTCACAGTGAAGGCACTCTAATACAGGTGTCATACTGGCCAGATCAGGTGAAAACGGAGGGCAAATGGCTTAAAGAAAATGAAGTTGCTATCTCTGATTTGGTAAGCTCCAATATATTACATCATTTTAAATTTTTCATTAGATTTGCCATTATGTCTCGCACTATACACGATTCCTAAATGTCTTTCGGTGATTCTGTTCAAAAGTTTCTTCCCTGAAGATCCTATCAGTAACGGCTCATCTTGTTAGTCATAACGATAATATGCCATTACACTTGTAGCACTGACCCTTGAGGAGTACCAAAGATTACTTGCTCATCTGCACAGCCATGACCAAGTGAACATTCCCACCCACCTGACACTCTGGGTTCAGACATGTCAATACTATAAAGCAAGTATCAAACAACTCAATAGTAATGGGTTCTGAAACGCATTCTTCAAACACAACAATGGTTGAACAATGTTTTATATACACACAAAGGTACACTATATTCAGATCCCAGGTCACTTTCTAGTGGATGTTTCAGTTAACTAAACTAAGAGTGGTCCAAAAATTCAAATATTTAGGGATCTGGATAACGAAGGACGTTACCCACTATGCTAACTTAAATCTAGATCCGTTGCTACTGAAGTGGAAAAATAAATGCGATATCTGGAAAAGACTTCCTCTGTCCGTAGCAGGAAGATGTAACTTAATAAAAATGCTATGGCAACCGCAACTATTATATCTGCTACATAACTCGCCAATATGGCTAGGACAAAAGTAGTTCCAAAACATAGAATCGCTATTTAGAGAACTTATATGGAAGGGAGGCCAAGCCAGGATAAGTCTGCAAACACTGCAACTCCCGGTAAAAGAAGGGGGTATGGCGGTTCCACACCCAAGGCTATATTTTATAGCGTCACAACTGCAACAACTGGCGGGGTGTGGAACCGCTGAGAGAGAGGGAACCATTAGCCAGCTGATGCTAACAGGAAACCCCCATAAATTGCTAGTGGAAGCTTTAGAAGCAGATATATATAAATACATGACCATAAAACTAGCTCTTAAAGTATGGCATATTACAAAGGCATTACTGGGGTATGTCGGTCCAACAGAATTTTCCCCCTTATGGAAAAATAACAACTTACAGGAAGTAATAACTATAGAAGAACCGGGAGAGTGGAGGAGACAAGGCATAGACCGCCTAAAGCACCTGTTTGAGGGTAATACCTTGAAAACATTCTTAGAATTAGCAAGGGAATTTAATATTCCAAACAAAACATTTTTTAAGTACCTACAGGTTCGTCATGCTATCCAAGCACAATTCAGCTCCCAAATAATTACATGGGCCCAGATTCCCGTCCTTCTTAAATTAATCAAGGCAAGGACAGCTAAGGGCTTGATATCGGCAATGTATGATAGCTTGGGTGTTAGAGCGATAAGTAGAGCGGGTCCGCTCCAAGAGTAAAGCGGCGTGGGAAAGAGACGTGGGAATAATATCTTCCGAACAGTTACATAGTTACATAGTTACATAGTTACATAGTTAGTCAGGTTGAAAAAAGACACAAGTCCATCCAGTTCAACCACAAAAAACAAAATAAAAAAACACAGTAAAATCCTATACACCCAACTCCATACCCACAGTTGATCCAGAGGAAGGCAAAAAACCCCAGCGGAGCATGATCCAATTTGCTACAGCAGGGGAAAAAATTCCTTCCTGATCCCCCAAGAGGCAATCGGATTTACCCTGGATCAACTATACCTACAAATCTTAGTACTCAGTTATATTCTGTACATTTAGGAAAGAATCCAGACCTTTCTTAAAGCAATCTACTGAGCTGGCCAGAACCACCTCTGGAGGGAGTCTATTCCACATTTTCACAGCTCTTACTGTGAAAAAACCTTTCCGTATTTGGAGGTGAAATCTCTTTTCCTCTAGACGTAAAGAGTGCCCCCTTGTCCTCAGTGATGACCGTAAAGTGAATAACTCAACACCAAGTTCATTGTATGGACCTCTTATATATTTGTACATGTTGATCATATCCCCCCTTATTCTCCTCTTCTCAAGAGTGAATAAATTTAGTTCCTCTAATCTTTCCTCATAGCTGAGCTCCTCCATGCCTCTTATCAGTTTGGTTGCTCTTCTCTGCACTTTCTCCAGTTCTCCTATATCCTTTTTGAGAACTGGTGCCCAAAACTGAACTGCATATTCCAGATGAGGTCTTACTAATGATTTGTACAGGGGCAAAATTATATCTCTGTCTCTGGAGTCCATACCTCTCTTAATACAAGAAAGGACTTTGCTCGCTTTGGAAACCGCAGCTTGGCATTGCATGCCATTATTGAGCTTATGATCAACTAAAACCCCCAGATCCTTCTCCACTACAGACCCCCCCAGTTGTACTCCCCCTAGTATGTATGATGCATGCATATTCTTAGCCCCCAAGTGCATAACTTTACATTTATCTACATTAAACCTCATCTGCCACTTAGTCGCCCAATCAGACAGAGCATTGAGGTCGGCTTGTAAATTGGAGACATCCTGTAAGGACGTTATTCCACTGCATAGCTTGGTGTCAACAGTGGGAGAGGATCCTTCAACAAGGTGCCTCGATCTCAATCGCCCCTGCCCAAAGATTGTCCCACCTGTTTTTACTACATAGGGTATACCATACCCCGCATAAAATGTTTAAATTTGGGTGGAGACAAAATAATGAATGCCCAAGATGTAAAGATAAAGGGGATCTCATACACATGGTCTGGAAGTGCCCCAAGCTCTATAGTTTCTGGGTTGAAATAATAGAAAGGATAAATGAGATATTTGGAACCTCCCTTGACCCAGTGGCTAGGATTTGTCTCTTGGGATGCATAGAGGACACAAGAGTAGCCCAAGGTAACCTGGAAGCAGTATTGAGATGCCTCTTCCAGGCACGAAAGTTGATAGCTCAAAAATGGCAGGCACAGACTCCTCCGTCAGCAGAAAACTGGATAGCAACTATGAAATTAACAATTTCAAGCGAAAGAGTGTACTTCACTAGACGGGATTTACGGGAAATTTGCTAGAATATGGGGACCGTGGTAGAGGGCTGTTGGGAATACCTTATAGGGGAATCCGACGACAGATCCTCTGGGATACCACACCCCCCGCTTGAAACGGTTGCTATCCGTCACGGTAGGGGTGAGATTACCGGGAGCTCCTTTAAGGCGACACACTCTCCGGGAACTTTTGGCCTCCGATACCAATACAAAGAGATAAATGAAAAGTTAAATGGCCTCCTCTCTTCGCGATTTACAGATCAGTAAATAGGGTTGTACGCTTCTTAAGGTAGGGGTTGGGATGGGGGGGGGGGGGGGAAGGAGAGGAAAGATTATTGTTCAGGAGACCTAGCAGACAGTAGGTTTCCGAGGGTAGGCAAATTAGGAATACACTGGTAATTGCTCGATTGTCTTGCTGTTTTGTTTTTTCTTGTCTGTACGCTGGTACTAGGTCGCCTGTTCAATCGATTGTTTGTTATTGTAAACTAACCAAAAACCAAATAAAAAACATTTAATTAAAAAAAAACTAAACTTGTGGCCACACTGAGATAAATGCAATCTAGACAGCCTATACTATATTCCTGAGGGAACTAATCTCCCGCTGATGATTATATATTTGTATAGATATATCTCTAGATCTATCTCTCGAATATGTATACAGGCTTCCTAGAGGTGATGGCAGTAATTGCATTGTGAATTTGTTTCTACAATGACACTAAAATCGTATCTATCTCAGTAGAGTTCCACGTGGCAGATCTGTTTATTCTTTGCTAGCTAGTTGGAGCTTGTTAATTGTAATCCGTTTGGCAGATGAAACCATAGATTCCAAGTAGTGTAGGCCTAAGGCTTCGGAGTGCAGTGTTCCAGCAATGCAGTAAAGTGTAATTGTATGTGCACTGTGTTTGATAATGGTGGTAGTGGATAGGTAGAGATTGAGCAAGTTGCTCTCTCACGACCCTAATCGCTTGGTTGTCTTCTGGACAGGAACATGGATGGCAACAATCTTCCAATGGCTCCTTTGTCTCGGTCTTCCGTAGCGACTTTCTCCACAGGCTGTACTGATGGGTAGGCGCTGTAGATGATGCTAGTAACATAATGTCTGTTAGTGGGCGACAGGCCTCAGAGTGGAAGTAATGTTCTGCATGGTAGGCCACGACCTCTGTCACACAGTGGTCTATCTAGCGTCGGGCCCAGGAGGAAGAGAGTGTGCCCGGTATTCTTAACCTCCTTTTATCATCCCTCCCAGCAACCTTCAGGCCACTGCAAAGGGTCCCTGGGATGTGTAGTCTTTGTTAAGGAATGTATAGCCTCAGATTCTAGAACAGTGGTTCTTAACCTTGTTGGAGGTACTGAACCCCACCAGTTTCATATGCGCATTCACCGAACCCTGCTTAATTGGAAAAATAAAATATGATTTTGCGTGTGATGGGCACAGTGGCTGCGTGTGATGGGCACGGTGGTTGCGTGTGATGGGCACGGTCACCTCAGTCAGCCTCCTCCCCTCCAATCCAGCCATTTAATGATATGCTCTTAACAGGTTCTACTTACTTTTAAACAAGTTCAGTAGTCTTTTTTTAGCACACTGTCTGCTAGGTTCAAATTCCACTAGTCAGGCAGGCTCCTCGAGACTAGTCCCTGCCTCTCTAGCTCGTCACAGGCAGCGCCGACACACAGCTCTCTGCGCAGCGCTCCGGGTCCCCCCCTTCCGGCCGTGAGTGGAGTGACGTCACGCCGCTGGAAGGGACCAAGAGACTCCTTCATAGGGGGAGTAAAGAGGCTGCAGCAGACAGGAAAGGGAGCCGGGAGGTGACGGTCCCGGATGCAGGAGTGCACTCGGCACACAATTTGTACAGTGCCGCTGGCGGCCGTGGCAGAGCTTCCCCTGCGGCTGCGCCCCTCCTCCTATATGAAATGGTATCGCCTAGGGCACCCGTCCGCCCCTGCCTTGTACCGGCAGCCCTGTGTGACCTCTGCCGAACCCCCGAGACTCACTCACCGAACCCCTGGGGTTTGATCGAACCCAGGTTAAAAACCACTGTTCTAGAAGGACTATATGCCCCCATAACTTGCTCCGCTGGCACACAGGTATGAGATCACTGACTGCTGAATAATCATGAGGCAAGCAATATTCAAACACTGGAAGGTACTAAACTTTCTGGTTGGTCAACATCGTTACACACTATCACCAGTGCAGTGAAATAGTGTTCCTGATCACTAGCCACCCTAGTATACAGTATCACCAGACCAGTTCAGGCAGCAACATTGTCCCTGATTGCTAATCGCACCAGTACACTGTCTCTAAACGCTGCACCAGTACAGTGCAAGAAGCCATGGTGTCCCTGATCACCGCCATACCAGTACAATGTCACCAGACTAGTACAGCCAGCCACAGTGTCCCTGATCGCTAGCCACATCAGCGCTAGTGTCACCAGACCAGTGCAACCAGCTGGTGTTCCTGATCACCACTCAACCAGTTTCACTTTCACCAGAACAGTGAGCTACTAAAAGTGTTCCTGACTGCTGCCTTAACAGTCAGTGTTGCCAGAGCAGTGTGAGTTAGCCATGCTTGCTGGTATATCAGTCAGTGTCACCAGACCAATGCAGGCACCAAAAGTGTTCCTGGCCTCCACCACACCAGTGCCACTAAATCAGAGCAGCCAGCAACAGTGTTCCTGATTGTTGGCCACATCAGTACACTATGCCACCAGACCAGCGCAGCCAGCCACAATTTCTCTAATAGCCACCACACCAGTACAGTGTCACCAGATCGGTGCAGCCAGCCACAGTGGCTAATTGCTGTCTTACCAGTCACAGGATTGGCAGACCAGTGTAAGATTGCCACTACAGCGGTCACTCATTAGGTCAGTGCAGCTAATAGCGTTCCTGATCGTCACACCAGTGCCAGTGTGACCAGTTCTTAATCGCTAGCCACACCAATGCCAATGTAAGCAGCAACAGTGTCCCGATTTGCTAGCAACACCAGTGCAGGTGTTGCTAGTAACAATGTTTTAATAACTATGGAAATTGTATAGGCAAGACCAGTTTACACAAAGTAGAAGGTACCAACATCCCTTAAAGAAAATGGGGGGAAATATGGGACTTTTCAGGTGCATGGACACATAATGGAAATATTTAGTGTAAAAATTTGTTACAAAATGTTATTTAATTACAAAAGTTTAGATCAAAAGCATACTGTACAGTCATATGCCAGTTATCACCATGTTCATGTTTTGCCTATTCAGGCTCCTTCAGGAAAATGCATGGTGATACTACTGGTGAAATAAACAAAATAACTCCAATATATACACAATGGATGTCCATCTATCGAAAAATAGCGTCACCAGAGACAGTAACCTGATTGCTAACTACACACGGGCAGTGTTTTTGTACCTTTTTGTTTGCAGGAACCGGTGTCTTGATCTCCAATCAATACAAGGTAGGCATTACAGTGAAAGATGCTTTTTATTTTATGTGCTCCTTCACATTGATTGCTGGAAGGGTGGTAAAACAGGAGGCTGAGCTAAGGTTCTACTGCCCCCTCAGCTGCCTACTGGAATTCTAACATTACAGCCAGACATGACTGTACACATAGTGCCGCCACAATGCTATGCTTCACGGTCGTGGCAATTTTAACACCGGCTGCAGAGTCTGACAGGTGCCCACCTGTCAAACTCGCCTATTGAGATCAATAGGGCTGCATAGCAAAGAGATTGTCTCATAATGTAAAAATGCTGTTGACAATAAAAAAAAAAAAAAAACAGGCGTCAAGATTACAGCTGATTACGATGTAAACAGCAAGAGCCGTTGATTGGCTTCTTCTCACTCACGTCTGACACACGAGTAGAGGAGAGACGATCGACTGCTTTCCTGATGGGGGGGGGTCTGTGCTGATTATCAGCGATGCCCACCCAGGACCACCAGGATGCCGCTAGGACCACCAGGGAAGGCCACAAAACTGGACCATCAGGTATGCTAACCTAGACCACCAGGGAAATGCCAATCAGTGCCCATCCAAAATGCCTATCAGTGCCATGCATTAGTGCCCACCGGTACCCATCAGTGTCGTCTATCAGTGCCACCCATGAGTGCCCATCAGTGCCACCTCATCGGTGCCGCCTTATCAGTGCCCATCAGTGAAGGCGAAAACATACTTATTTACAAAATTTTATAACAAACGAAAAAACAACAACTAAATTTTGATCTTTTTTTTATTTAGCAAAAAATAAAAACTGCAGAGATGATCAAATGGCATCAAAAGAAAGCTCTATTTGTGGGAAAAGAAGGGCGGAAATTTTGTTTGGGTACAGGGTCGCACTTGTCAGTGACGCACTGTTGGTAATAAATTTATTTTAGTCCAAAGACTATAACTAGAACTAAATTGAGATTTGATGTCAAAATTAACTGGTAGCCATATTTTTGATCTAGAGAGCTTGAAGAAGCCATGTATTTATTTGAAACACGTTGGTCCATTAGGTCAACATTGTTTGTGAATCTATATCATTCATATACATATATATAGTGTGTGTGTGTGTGTGTGTGTGTGTGTATATATATATATATATATATATATACACATTTTATTTTATACACTAATGAAGATGTTGTAACATTTTATATATTTACTTTTTTGTGTATTATGACACACCAAACATCCCCTTACTCCAGGCTCATTGATTGGGGACTTTGGATTCTCCTTTCCCTTTTGTCTATTACAATATAATGGGGGATGGTGTCAGGATTTTTTTTATTTGATTGTGAGTCTCTCACCCCACCTAAATATTGGTATTTGATCTATGGACCCTATGTGTACAGGGACAAAGGCCAAGAATGTAGATGTCCTCTGCTACCGGCTATTGTATTCTGACCACCCAGACCCATGGCTGTCAAAATACCAGAAAAGTGCTTCCATCATATTGGATAAAATCACTTCTCAGATGACAATTTTCCAACCAGCTACTTCAACCAAAGTCGACTTTTGTCGAGAAAAGGGGGGCGAACAGGGCCACCCACGTCTATATTGCTGATTGGGTGGACATAATAATAATAATACTACTGCCTCTGCTTGGACATATTTTATAGATCTTTGCTGCTCATGTGTCTCCCCTTGTTATGTTTATATTGTTTACATTCCTAAGAAGGAATAAAATGGAGCCAAAGCCCAGATAGGTGTGTCAGGTTGTATTGTTTTCCTCTAGTATGCCACTTGTGTTTTAATGTTAACACAACAATTGCTGGGCTTGTTTACTTTCTCTAGACAAATGTAATGCACAAGTCAAATGTTTTGGCTGTGGAAAGCTGTATTGTGTAAATATCTGTTTGCATGCGTGGTCTGGCCCCTGTACACTCTCTCCTTTCAAAGTCTATTAGAATATCTCAGGTAGTACACGGCCTGCTCAGGTAGCCTTGAACTGAACAGCATGTGCTGCAATACACAGCACTTCACAATGTCAGGCTGAACTGTGCGGGGGGAGGGGTACTGATCTGATGTTTATATGTGTATACAGGCACCTTGTGTACATCTGTGGAATTGTGCTTAAAGCTGACCGTGTCACTTTAACTACCTAAATACTGTACCAGGCAAATTCTGACACTTCTCTAAATCTATTTTTTTTAGCTAGAAAAATATGGGAGAAATCAAAAGTGCTAATTTTAAAGGTTAATATGCAAGTTATTGTCATAAAAAGTTTGGGTACCTGGATCCTGCCCCAGGGGACATGTGTCAATGCAAAAAAAGTTTTATAAACAACCGTTTTTTCGGGAGCAGTGATTTTAATAATGCTAAAAGTGAAACAATACAAGTGAAAATGTCCTTTTTACCTGGGGGTGTCTATAGTATGCCTGTAAAGTAGCGCATGTTTCCCGTGTTTATAACAGTCTCTGCACAAAATGACATTTCTAAAGGAAAAAGTCATTTAAAACTACTCGCGGCTATAATGAATTGTCGGGGCCCGGCAATATAGATACAAGTCATTGGAAAAAAAGGCATGGTACCAGGCCCTTTGGGTCTGGTATGAATATTAAGGGGAACCCTGAACCAAAATTTAAAAAAAAATGCGAGGGGGGTCTCCCCCAAATGTCATATCAGCCCCTTCAGTTCTGGTATGGATATTAAGGGGAACCCCTTAAAAATTGGGTAGGGGACCCCCTAAAAATCCATACCAAACTCTTGAGGTCTGGTATAGATTTTAAGGGGACCCCCCTTGCCAAAATAAAAATAAATGGCGTGAGCGCCCCCCTGAACCGTACCAGGCTTCATGCCCTCAACATGGGGAGGATGACAAGGGCCTCCTCCCCACAACCCTTGCCCAGTTGTGGGGGTCTGCGGGCAGGGGGCTTATTGGAATCTGGAAGCCCCCTTTAACAAAGGGGACCTCCAGATCCCGCCCCCCCCTATATGAATTGGTAAGGGGTACATTGTACCCCTACCATTTCACACAAAAAAAGTGTAAATGTTAAAAACCACAGGAGACAGATTGGGACAAGTCCTTTATTAAAAATAAAATAAAGATTCCAGCGATGTAATCTATTCTTGATCTCCAGCGAGGATACAGCCCACGCGATCTTGCCTCCACAAAGCGCACCTGACGAATGACGTGTTCCAGCCTGACAGCTCTTATATAGCTGAGGGCGGGCCACCCGTCACGTGTGTGGGTCATCCCACGTCCCATGTGCAACTTCCTGGCTGATGAATGCAAATACCATCAATTTTGACCAAATTTCCTGTGCCTTTTGTAGCTCACACATCCCCAAAACATCAGAGATACACCTCCGTGTTTCACAGTAGGAATGGTGTATCTTTCATCATAGGCCTTGTTGACTCCTCTCCAAATGAATCCTTAATTTTGGTCTCCATCACTTGTTTGAGGCTTGTCTCTGTGCTGTTTGGCGTATTGTAAGCAGGATAGTTTGTGGCATTTGTGTAGTAATGGCTTTTTTCTGGCAACTTGACCATGCAGCTCATCTTTCTTCAAGTGCCTCTTTATTGTGCATCTTGAAACAGCCACACCACATGTTTTCAGAGAGTCCTGAAGTTGTTTGTGGGTTTTTCTTTGCATCCCAAACAATTTTCCTGGCAGTTGTGGCTGAAATTTCAGTTGGTCTACCTGACCGTGGTTTGGATTCAACAGAACCCCCTCTCTTTCCACTTCTTTAATTAGAGTCTGAACACTGCTCATTGGCATTCTCAATTCCTTGGATATCTTTTTAAATCCCTTTCTTGTTTTATACAGTTCAACTACCTTTTCCCGCAGATCCTTTGACACCTGTGTGTTTTCCGGCGGCTGCATGGGCTGAGCTGTGTGTGTCTCTCTCTCTCTCTCTCTCTCTCTCACTCTCGGCCCCTACGGACTGCTCCTCCAGCCATACGTGTCTGCACGGTGGGGTAAGGGGGGGAGCTGCGGGCCGCTGTCAGGATGTCCCCCCCCCCCTTCTCAGGTCGGCAGCAGGGAAAGAAGGTTTTCTGCTCATTTTGCGTCCCTCCCAATTGGCCACAGCTGAGGGCCAATCAGAAAGAACTAGTGGGTCATCATGGGATATGTAGTCCCAGAGATAGTTGGCCCAATTCATCTCAACAGGGAGGATGGCTACAGTCCCCAGCATGCACTCTGCTGGGGGAAAAAGAGAAAAGCCGGAAACAAGCCGAGCAGTGCAAGACTAGACAGGTATTACAGGAGACATGGAAAAAGAGGACTGTGCTGGTGTAACGAATAGCCCCAGCATTAGGGATGAGCTTCGCGTTCGATACGAACGTATGTTCGACTCGAACATCGGTTGTTCGATGAAACTAGAACAAAACGGATCGTTCGCGCCAAATTCGAATGTCCCATAATTCACTGCGGCGTTGAGCGCTGATGATTGGCCAAGCATGCTGTATGTCCCGCATGCTTGGCCATGCTTGGCCAATCACAGCGCGCAAAAAACAAAGCGCCATAATTGGCCAAAGCCAGGGTGGCTTTGGCCAATTATGGCTCAGGGGGATTAGTACACGCCCCACACTATAAAAGGCAGCCTGCAAGGTGGCCTTGTGTAGTGTGTTGCGGTTGTTAATGAGAGCAGATCAGTCAGACAGTTAGAGAGATAGATAGAGACACAGTTTCTTTTCTACCAGATAGATAGATAGATAGATATATAGATAGAGCAGGAAGGCTAGTCAGTATAGTTTAATCTACAGTTTGTAGAGAATATATTCACATCCCTAGGAGTTGTCAATATATTTATAAACTGTATAGCTCAGCTAGATCTGCTATTAGTATCTGTCAGGCGGGAGATTGTTCTTCATGCAGTGCTCTAACGTGTTGTATTGCCTGCATTAGGGATTAGCTTAAACATAGTACTCCGTTTTATTCAAAGTGTGCTAGTTAATTGCACATACACGCATTACCTGTTACTGCACGTGTGAAATTTATTTGCACAGAAACGCAGTCGCTGTTAATGCAAGTGGGCTATTGAATTGCACAGAAACGCAGTCGCTCTTACTGCGTGTGTGCTGTTTAAAAGCAACTAAAGACAGTTGGTGTCACTGCGTGTGTGCGGTTACATAGCACCTGAACGCAGTCGCTCTTACTGCGTGTGTGCAGTTTACTAACACCTGAATGCAGTTGGTGTGACTGCGTCTGTTTTGTTACATAGCACCTGAATGCAGTCGCTCTTACTGCATGTGTGCAGTTTACTAACACCTGAACGCAGTTGGTGTCACTGCGTCTGTTTTGTTACATAGCACCTGAACGCAGTCGCTCTTACTGCGTGTGTGCAGTTTACTAACACCTGAACGCAGTTGGTGTGACTGCGTCTGTTTTGTTACATAGCACCTGAACGCAGTCGCTCTTACTGCGTGTGTGCAGTTTACTAACACCTGAACGCAGTTGGTGTGACTGCGTCTGTTTTGTTACATAGCACCTGAACGCAGTTGCTCTTACTGCGTGTGTGCAGTTTACTAACACCTGAACGCAGTTGGTGTCACTGCGACTATTTTGTTACATAGCACCTGAACGCATTTGCTCTTACTGCGTGTGTGCAGTTTACTAACACCTGAACGCAGTTGGTGTCACTGCGACTATTTTGTTACATAGCACCTGAACGCAGTCGCTCTTACTGCGTGTGTGCAGTTTACTAACACCTGAACGCAGTTGGTGTCACTGCGACTATTTTGTTACATAGCACCTGAACGCATTTGCTCTTACTACGTGTGTGCAGTTTACTAACACCTGAACGCAGTTGGTGTGACTGCGTCGGTTTTGTTACATAGCACCTGAACGCAGTCGCTCTTACTGCGTGTGTGCAGTTTTCTAACACCTGAACGCAGTTGGTGTCACCGACTATTTTGTTACATAGCACCTGAACGCAGTTGCTCTTACTGCGTGTGTGCAGTTTACTAACACCTGAACGCAGTTGGTGTGACTGCGTCTGTTTTGTTACATAGCACCTGAACGCATAAATATGGCTGGAAGGACAAAGAGAGGCAGAGAGTCACAAGGGCAACCAGGATCTGCATCTAGAGGTAACGCTGGTGTTGGATGTGGTGCATCCTCTTCAGCACGTGGCCGTGGCCGCTCGTCCTTCTTTTCGGGAGCTGGCCGTGTTGAGCCTCAACATGCAGAGAAATTAGTGGAGTGGATGACCAAGCCGTCCTCATCCTCTCTCACACAGACTGATCTTAGTTTGTCTGGCAAAGCAGCTGCCAAGGCGTCCTCTTCCCTCTGCACAATGGCATCACAAAATCCCTTCCCTAGTCCCATCGTGTCCTCCTGAGGAGTCCCCCGAACTGTTTCAACACAGTGTTGGGTACATGCTGCATGAAGATGCGCAGCGTTTTGAAGACTCCGATGACGGAACACAGATAGAGGAAGGCATTGATGTGAGCCCAGGGAGAGGGGGTGGCCGAGAGGGACAACAATCTGGGAGTGATGTTCCCCCAGCTGGAGCATACTGCCAGGTTGTCGACAGTGATGATGAGGAGGGAGGAGATGATGAGGTCACTGACTCTACCTGGGTGCCTGATAGGAGAGAGGAGGAGGAGGAGGGCAAGGCACAGGCACATCTCCAAAGAGGCAGGATGCCCTCCAGGGGTCAGCTTAAGGGCAGCACACCAACTGCATTACGTGGCACTGCTGTGTCTCAACGGTACAGCAAAAGTTCTTTGGTGTGGGCCTTTTTTGAAACATGTCCATCAGATCGTACCTTTGCTGTTTGCAACATATGTCTCAAGCGTATCTCGCGTGGCCAAAACATCACCCGCTTGGGCACCACATGATTGTCCAGACATATGTCGAGCTGCCATGCAGCTCGTTGGCAAGCATACCAGAAAGACCCACACCAAAGACCAAAGCGGACCTCCCCTTGCCCTTCTGTGACCTACAACCCCACTAGACCCCCAGTCTAGTGTCTCTGGTGATGCGGCCACGCTGTACCCGCACCCCCAGAGAGCCACGCTGTACCCGCACCCCCAGAGAGCCACGCTGTACCCGCACCCCCAGAGAGCCACGCTGTACCCGCACCACCAGAGAGCCACGCTGTACCCGCACCACCAGAGAGCCACGTAGGGTTGCCACCTCATCCCTTTAAACCCGAACACATATTGATTACACAGGTTCTGTGGCTGATTAAGGTGATAATTAAACTCACTTGGTGCCTTATCTGGCTTAGAACCTGTGTAATTCATATGTGTTTGGGTTTAAAGGGATGAGGTGGCAACCCTAGAGCCACGCTGTACCCGCACCACCAGAGAGCCACGCTGTACCTGCACCACCATAGAGGGCCATGAGAGCCATGCTGTACCTGCACCACCAGAGAGCCACTCTGTATCCGAACCACCTGAGAGCCATGAAAGCCACGCTTTGCCTGCACCACCAGAGAGCCACGCTGCACCGCACCACCAGAAAGAGAGCGACACGCTGTCCAGGACCACCAGAGAGCAGGCCAGTGCCACTATACAGTGTGGGCACACTAGGAGACACAGTATTAGCATTCTATGGCTACAATATGGCTTGTACACTAATATAAAGGGGACTGCACTGTAAAGGTGACTGTAATCATTGTTGTGCCCCTTTACAGTGCAGTCCCCTTTATATCAGTGTCTGCACATTACAGTGTGGAGGACCGACACCAGCCACCCCCACGAAAATCTGGCACTGTCACCTCCCAGGTAAGTGTGGTGAGGGCTGGCCATGTCTTACTCTGGGGGGTGGAGTCAAATGTCTTTTCCTGGGTGGGGAACCACAGGTAAAGGGCTGGACACTTTCTCCTTTCCAAACATGATGGTGAATGTCTGGGGCAGGCACTCATGGGCGTTTCTGTTTTTTTCTTTTTGGCTTTCAGGGTAAAGCCCAGGACAAGGCCCAGATGCCGCCCCCTAGGAGATGATGTGCCATATGCGGGTCAAAGTTAGGTTCCAATTGGGAGAAGCCACTTTGCCCTGAATGTGTCAGCAGTCTGGTTAAGGACGATTCTATGACGGCATGTCATACGATCCTTACGTCCATTAAAGATGAGATTGCATCCACGTTCCAATCTTTTAAGGGGATGATGAATAGGATGCAGGGTTCCTCTATCCAGAGCAGCTAGTATGCCTATCCTATCAGAACCTAGTAAGGAGGATAGTGAAGATAGGGAAAGGAAACTTAGGTCGCTTGCCTCCTCTCAAGCAGACTTGGTCTGATTCAGAAGGAAAGGAAGATTTCTCCAGAGGGTCCAGAGGGTCCAGTTACAGATTGATGCTGGACGATGTGGGGGACTTACTAAAAGTGATCTATGACACTTTAGAGATTAGAGAGGAGTCGGTTCAGCTTTCTAAGCACGACCTCATGTATGGGGGTCAGTGCACAGAAATCCATGCACAAATCTCTATTGGAATCGATCTTGCTGGAGTGGGAGCACCCTGAAAGACCATTCTTAAACGCAGATTTCCCTTTGAAAAGAATGTGGCCCATCCTTGAAACAAAGTCCCAAAGTTGGATGCAACCCTGGCAAAGATTTCCAAAAAGACTGATTTGACCTTTGACGACATAGGATCCCTTAAGGCCCCATGGATAAAAGGGGTAATGTGCTGCTAAGAGCTTGGGATGCTTCTTCTATTGGGCTTAAGCCAGCCCTTGCAGCTACTTGCGTTGCTAGAAATTTATAATGCTGGTAAATGTACTGGAATCCCACTTTTCTGCAGGCACATCCAGACAACTGCTCAAATCTTTTCCCTTACTGTTTAAAGCAGTCGGCTTCCTAGCAGATGCCTCTGCGGAATCGGGGAAGCTGGCAGCCAGGTCCTGCAGCACTGATAAAAGGCTGCAAGGAGGACCGTATGGTTAAAAGCTTGGTATGGGGGGGGCGCAGCATCAGGTGATCACCTCTTTGGACCTGGGCTTCAGGAGGCACTGGAGCATACCCAGGACAAGAAAAAGGCGTTCCCAGAAAAAAGGAAAAAAACTGAGGGTAAACGTTTTTTTTGAGGTTACAGACAGCAGGCCCAACAGGGGAGAGAGGGTCGTCCTAAAAAAAAACACTGGACATGTCATGAGGGACGTTGAAGAGGTGGAATATTATTCAATCCGCCTGAGACCGCCTCAAAGCCCCAGTAAATCCTGTGTCTCAGTGTGAGGAAGATTGGGGGACCAATGCAACTTCAAGCCCGTTTATATTGGAATTAATAAAAAACTTCTACAAGTTGGAATTCAATGCCGTTACCAGCCAAGTACCACATGCAGAACGCTGCCAGGGGGTGTATTCGTAGTCAGAAAACCATCAGGCAAGTTCAGGTTAATCCTCAATCTCCGTCCTCTGAACAAGTTTATCAGATACAAGCGTTTCAGGATGGAGTCACAGTAACAAATCTCCTGTTTCCCGATTTTGTTATATGACAACGATCGATCTCAGTGACACATTTGCATGTACCGATACATCAGGATTTCCAGAAATTCCTCCGACTAGCAGTCAGGGTGAATTCAGAAGTTCTTCACTGCCAATTCAGGGCACTGCCATTCGGACTGCCATTTTCTCTGGAGGATTTTCACGAAAGTCATGGCAGAAGCCTTATCTCTGCTGCGTGTCGGGGCCATTACAGTAATTCTCTTTGTCGCCCAATAAAGTGGGTCTAGCGGTGGCACAGCTTTAGACCAATCTGGAAGCCCTTATCAGAGATGTCATGAGAGTGATAGGCTTAATGACATCCTGTTTCCCAGCAGTCCCCTGGGCAAAGTTTCTTCCATTACAGGCTCTCCTTCTACACTGCTGAGATGGCAGCCAGCAGAGTTTGGATCAGCCTATGCCCATATCGACCAGAGTCAAAAGGGCACTGTGGTTCAAACCAACAACACTGGTGGTGACAACAGACGCCATTTCTTTTGGCTGGGGAGCCCACCTGGAAAAGGATCTGGCTCAAGGAACTTGGTCTCAGGTGGAAGCCAGGTGGACCTTGAATCGGAGGGAGCTACTGGTAGTGCAGAGGGCTTTAGAGTCCTCCCAGCAAAAAATAAGGGGACAGCACCTACAAGTAAGGTTGGACAAAGCGGAAGTAGTCGCATACATAAACAAGCAGGGCCAGGGGGGACCAGGAGCCTTGCCTTACAGTTAATAGCAGGCAAAATTTTCGGTTGGGCTGAATTAAACCTGGCTTCATTGATGGCAGTCCACTTAAAGGGGATTCTGAACACTCTGGTGGACTTTCTCAGCCGGCTGTTGACACCACCTTGTTCTGTAGCCGGGCACTACAAGTGTGCACCCCATGCTGAGACAAGCCTACCAGCGCCTGGTACAAAAACAGAAGGCCCCAGCAGGAGTGGGAAAGATCTAGCACTTGGACTGGTGTAAGAAGGTGTTACAGCCTGGTGAATTGACCTGTTTACGAGCATCTGTCAAGCTAAATTGGAAGCAACCAGACCCTTTTATTGTACTTGAAGCATACAGACAGAGAACACATGGGAGTGGAGATAATCCCCCGAGGTGGTTTCAACCAAAGGGTTGCAAAGAAGTCACAGGAAGATCTTGGTTAGTGTCTGTAACATAACAGCCTTGCCAGTGAAGAGGGCGGCTGCTCAGATGTTGCTGGGACAAGTGAATCTGGCCACCCCAGTTCCACCATCTGATTTGGTGGGGGGAGCAAAGGATGGGATCTTTGTGGAGGAGTGCTATCTGAAGAATACGTTTGCCTGAATGGAAAGAAAGGGCCAAGATTCAGCTCCTGAGATGGCAGGCTGTATTCTCCCAGAGTGAATTTGATGTGAGGTGTGCAAAAGTGCCCAATACCGGATCTGTCTCTTCGAGTGCATAAGCCGTTTGGGAAAAGAGTTTGACGGATTCCTTTAGGGGATTTGGAGGATCTGCATGAACAACTGGCAGCGTTGAAGAGGGCAGGTATCATCCGAGAGTCCATATGCCTCCCTAATAGTGGTGGTATGGAAGAAGAATGGGTCGCTGAGGCTGTGTATTGACTACCGGACGCTGAACCAAAGGACCATTGCTGACCAATTTATCACCCCCAAGGATAGAAGATGCCTTGCAAAGCTTGTCAGGAGCAAAGTGGTTCAGCGTGCTGGATTTGAATAGTGGGTATTACCAAATCCCCATGCATCCTGAAGATTGGGAGAAGACCACTTCCATTACCCCAGAGGGGTTCTTTGAATTCATCCGTATGCAACAAGGCCTGCCTGGTGCCCCAGCCACCTTCCAAAGGCTAATGGAGAAAACAGTGGGTGACATGAACCTGATCAAGGTGTTGGTGTACTTTAGATGACATCATTGTTTTTGCCAAGACCACGAAGAGCGCCTGGAGAAGGTCATGAAGAGACTCTATGAAGGGGTTGAAGCTGTCTCTGTAAAAGTGTACATTTTATCAACCCTCAGTCAACTACCTTGGTCACATTGTGTCTTCCAACGAAGTGGCCACTGACCCCCAGAAGCTGGAAGCTGTCACCTCCTGGCCGAGGCCTACCATCGTGACTAAGCTTAGGTCAATTCAGAAAATTTGTCAAGGGATTCGCCAAGACGCTGACCCTGATCTGGCAAAGCCTGTCAGACCGGCTAAAGGGCCCAGAAAACCCAGAGAGTTCAGTCAGGAACAATGGCCTCCGAAGTGTCAAGAGGCTTTTAGGCAGCTGAAGCGAAGCCTAACAACTGCTCCAGTCTTGACCTATGCAGATCCAACCAAGCCATACGATCTACACTTTAACACCAATAGAGATGGGTTAGGTGGGGTGCTATAACAAGAGCATGACGGCCACCTACAGACTGTTGCCTACGTGCGTCAGAACTTGAATCCGTCGGACTCTCTAAACGGCTTGTCTTCTTGCAGACGGATCCGGTGTTGAGCGCTCTTTACACACCCCACATCGAATTCACTCTTTGAGAATGCCGTCTGCCATCTCGAGAGCTGAATTTTGTCTTTCTTTTCATTCCGAGGAGAGGAGAGTGTTCTTCAGATAGAATTCCTCTAGAGGTAGAAAAAAGGGGAAAAATGACTGCTCTAACTCAATAACCAAAATAAAAGCAGCAGCAGCTCTACCATGGGATAAACATAGAAATTAATAAAGAAAAAAGTTAAGGCTGCACTATAAAGTACCAATAGTGTTGTAAATCCTCAAGTGACAAGGTGACATAAAACATATAATATTACAATATGTTTAAATGGTACAATCATATATAAATTAATGTTTAAAAAATGTATTAAAAGTCTGTGAAAAAACTTTGAAATGAACAACAATCACATCAGTGAATGATAAAAAGTCCCAAGACTCAAAAGAAAAGGGGCGTGATACGCCCACTAAGGTGATGATGAAACTGTTGGAAGGATGAGACCCAAAGTGAATACCAGAACCACTCGTGCTCCACCACCATCTGAATTAACTGCTTACCAGAGGCAAGTGGATATTATGCCTGTCAAATGATCCAATCTGTGACACTCCAATCAATGTGAATGGATCTGAATCCAGTGTCTGTATGCACGATCAATCAGTTCCCAGAGGACCACCAGACATGCCCCAAAATGTAAGAACACTCAATAGTGTGATATAGTACCGTATAATTTATTAAAGTAAAATCTCACTTACAGCAAGAACGATGAAATCATATACATGAAAAAAAGTCGGCCGGCCTGCAGACGCCTGTCCACTGATGATGTCAGCGCGTCACCTCCCGACATAAATTTCGTGTCAGATACACGTTGTAAATGGGGAACAGGCGACGCACTGACGCATCACTATATGTAGTAAAGAATCAAAAACCAAGCCTCGATGTGAATCTCTGGCAACGGAATTGTAATCACCCTAATTCAAAAACAAATACTGAACTGGCCACACATATTTAATCAGAAATACTTGGGCCAGACAGAAAAACATGAACAAAGTAAGTGTATATGAATACATATCGTAAAAAACAGTATTATGAACCTATGAATCGGAAACACTGTCTCTCTAGTGGTTAAAAAGGGAGGCACACATAATCACCAGAAAAATAAAATGATCTCCAGCTTAGTGGAATTAATCACTGGTAAGTGGAAAGATGAAAATATGTAAATATGTCCTCTCAAGTATTTAATTAAAAAAATAGAGATCTAAACTCAATATTAAAAATGAATATCACAAACTGGGAAGTAGCACGAATTTGATATATGCATACACAGGGCTTTTTTTCAGGGGGAACTTGGGAGAACTCAGTTCCACCACCTTTGACTCAGACCCTTTGGTGCCTGCTCACCACAATCACTTGTAAACACAGAAGTCTGGTTTCTGTGTTTACAAGTGACAGCTTTGTAACCCCCTAAACTCTGTATGTAATGCAATTCTGGTATTTAATGCCCCTTAAAGACCCTTCTACTGTTTGTGAAATCTGAATGGGTTGTGGTTGAGTTCCTGCACCTATTTTCTGAGAAAAAAAGCTCTGTGCATACACACATGACCACAGGTATAAATCAAAAAGAAAAAACTATTTAACCGAGTGATCCGAATGATGCACATATCCTTCCCATTATGACAAAGTATAAAATATATATATAAAAAAAATATATATATATATAAAAAAAAAAAAATATATATATATATATATATATATATATATATATATATATATATATATATATATATATATATATATATATATATATTTATTTATTTATTTATTAATATATAAAGGGACAGAGAACAGAATATATAAAAAATGCACATACCTATGAACAATAAAACTGTTACCATGGAATCACATTGAGTACACATACCCCAAAAAATGTAATTTTTTAAACATACATTTATATATGATTGTAATATATGTTTTATGTCACCTCCTCCTACAGGTATCCCATCCTTTTCTCTGCCCACCAAATCAGACAGTGAGACTTGGGTGGCCGGATCCACTTGGCCCAACAACATCCGAGTCAGCATCTTCACAGGTGAGGTTGTTATGTTGCGAACACTGAGATCTTCCCATGACTTCTCTGCAACGCCTTAGTTGGAACCACTTCAGGAATTATCTCCACCCCCATGTCTTCCTTCCTTCAGCCTGTCAGTTTCAAGGAGGATGAAAGGGCCTGGTTGCTTCCAACTAAGCTTGACTGATGCTCTCAAGCAGACTACCTCCCCTGGCTACAACACTTTCTCACTCCGGTCCAAGCGCCAGATCTTTCCCACTCCTTCAGCTGGGGTCTTCTGCAGTGGCGGAATTTTCAGGGTCGCAGCAGTCGCAGTTGCGACTGGGCCCTGTAATTCCATGAAGTCCGGGGGGCCCATCCACCTGTGTGAATGGCCCACCTGTCCTGACTGTCACTGGTGCGGCGCTGCGTGCTGTTCGTTCGGCCGCAACGCGGAGGTGAGGAATGCAGACAGAGCAGGCTGAGCTGAGGCACACACAGAGGCAACGCAATACACTGACACTCACTAACTGTGTGGACCGCCCCTGCCTATCCAGAGACACAGCGATGTAGGGAGGCGGGGCGGACTCAGTTTCACCAAATGAGAGAAGGGGGGAGGAGCGTCTACCCAGGCATGAGGCATGGCATCCTAACGGGTGGCAGGAGAAGGACTGGCGGCTGACTGACCTGACCCATGGTGACAGAACAGATCGGAATTCCAGAGCCCCGGAATCGATTGATTGACGAAGGCAAGTCAATCAAGAAGTGACAGAGCTCTCAGCCTCAGCAATCGATGCCAACCTCCGTCCACCACCTGTGTGCCTATTACTGATCCCATCCCCCCACGGCCCCACCACTGATCTTCTCATCTCATCATCCCTATCTCCTCATTACTTCTACAACAGAGGTGTTGGTGGTGGAGATAGGGATGAGATCAGTGTTGGGAGGATGGGATCAGTAAGAGGCGCACAGGTGTTGGTGGCAGAGGATGGCACCACCACTGCTGCTGCAGCCACCACCCCTCAAGTACCACCGCCGCCCCCCCCCAAGTACCACCGCTTCTGTCCCCCCCTTAAGTACCACTGCTGCTGCCCCCCTCAAGTATCACCTAAGCCCCCCCCCCAAGTACCACCGCTGCTGTCCCCCCCTTAAGTACCACCGCTGCTGCCCCCCCTCAAGTATCACTTAAGCCCCCCCCCCCAAGTACCACCGCTGCTGTCCCCCCCTCAAGTATCACCTAAGCCCCCCCCCAAGTACCACCGCTGCTGTCCCCCCCTTAAGTACCACCGCTGCTGCCCCCCCTCAAGTATCACCTAAGCCACCCCCCCAAGTACCACCGCTGCTGTCCCCCCCTTAAGTACCACCGCTGCTGCCCCCCCTCAAGTATCACCTAAGCCCCCCCCCAAGTACCACCGCTGCCTCCCCCCTCAAGTACCACCGCTGCTGCCTCCCCCCTCAAGTACCACCGCTGCTGCCCCCCCTCAAGTACCACCGCTGCCTCCCCCCTCAAGTACCACCGCTGCCTCCCCCCTCAAGTATCACCGCTGCCTCCCTCCTCGAGTACCACCGCTGCCTCCCCCCTCAAGTACCACCGCTGCCTCCCCCCTCAAGTACCACCGCTGCCGCCCCCCCTCAAGTACCACCGCTGCCTCCCCCCTCAAGTACCACCGCTGCCGCCCCCCTCAAGTACCACCTCTGGTACTTGAGGGGGGGTGGCTGCGGTGGTACTTGAGGGGGTGGTAGCGATGATACGTGGTAGCGGTGATACTTGAGGGAGTTGGCAGTGGTGGTACTTGAAGAGGGGTGGCTGCGGCGGCAGTGTTTGTGCCATCCTCTCCCACCACCACCTGTGCCTCTTACTGATCCCATCCCCACATCACTGCTCTTATCCTATCTCCCTATTACTTCTACAACAGAGGTGATGGGGGGCGATAGGAATGAGATCAGTGGTGGGGGGATGGGATCACTAAGAGGCACGGGTGGTGGTGGGAGAGGATGGCACCAACACTGCCGCCTCAGCCACCCCCCACCAAGTATCACCGCTGGTACTTGAGGGGGGGTGGTAGCGGTGATACTTGAGGGAGGTGGCAGTGGTGGTACTTGAAGAGGGGGTGGCAGTGGTGGTTCCGTCCTCTCCCACCACCACCCGTGCCTCTTACTCATCTAATCCCACCACTGATCTCATCCCTATCCCCCTATTACTTCTACAACAGAGGTAGGGATGAGATCAGTGGTGGGAGGATGGGATCAGTAAGAGGCACAGGTGGTGGTGGGAGAGGATGGCACCATCACTGTCGCCGCAGACACCCCCCCTAAAGTGAAATCAGAAACAGAGTTGTTTACTTTGTTGTACAGTGTGAAAAAATTAAGTATCAAAATCAGGCTTTTCGGGGGGGGTCCTTCATGATTTCTTGCACCGGGGCCCCAAAGTCTCTAGTTACGCCACTGGTCTTCTGTTCTTGCATCAAGAAAGAAAGGGTTGGGACTTTAAATGAGATGCGTGTTGATGCAAACAGTATGTATAAGTAAATAAGTAAAATTGTATAGCGTAATAACCAGGCTCAAACTTACCAACCAAATTGCAAGCCAAATTCAACTGTCTAACTTCGTATGTTAAAAGCAGAGGATTGGTTGCACACATTTGCAAATATATGGATAAACCACAGGCTGCTTACAAGGCTCTCTGCATTACTGTTGTCCTAACTAAACTTTTCTAGTTTCCTCAATGAGGCATACAAGTGCTAATGAGTAGATGGAGAGCAGGTGACTAGGGGTGTGTGTCACCTGCCAACCTCCATCTAAAATAGGTATGGCAATAAAAAGCACTGGAAAAAACGCATAAGGGTAAATGTATAAGCATCAAAATCGCATCTCCATCCCTATTGGTAAACATGGAAATGGGTTTGGGACTTGCATCAGACGCTGATAGGCTTGTCTCAACATGGGGTGCACACTTGTGGTTGAAGTGTCCTGCTCTTGGAAAGAGGTGTTAAGTCTTCTGACATGGTCAATATTAGTCCCGATGATGAGGGAACTTTTACCAGCCCCTGGTGGGCGAGGACAGACCACCGCTAAAGTGTCAAAGGTCTCAGCCTTCCCAGCTACAGAGGGGTTGAAGGTCAGTGTGACTCATAGATAGCCATCGTAGGGGAAGTTCTGAGTCAAAATACCCCATATCTCTAGCTCTACTAACTTCTGTATTGGCAGGTGCTTGTCGTAGAAATCTCTGTAGAGGAGAGTCACTTGAGCTCCAGTATCCAGGAGGGCCTTGGTATAGATTCCTTCCACTTGGATGGAGACAACTGGAGAGGGCCCCACTAGCTTGGCAGGGAATTTGTGGGAAGTGTCAGGCTTGCCCTGTTCGGTAGCTTGTTTCCGCACTCCTTTCTTGCGGGAGCTCTGATCTGGCTTGAATCTCTGTTGGGTCTGGTGTGCATTGACTCTGACGCCGAGTAGCATGGGTCAAAGGGAGTGGGACACTGGGTCACTCGGAGGCAACAGAAGCCCTCTGCAGAGGTTTGGACTCCTGCTGCGGTCTCCCAGCTTTGTTGTGTGTTTCACCTGGGCCCTCTGGAGTTTCCCACCAGCTGTCGGTATTGTGTTTTCAGCCTTCACTGGGTTTGGGCATACTTGTCGATAAAGTCTGACTCCTCCGCAGTTGAAACAATTTCCTTGGTTTGCTGGCTTCTGCACCTGAGCAACCGTAGAGCTTAAAAATTTCTTGGGCCCCTCTGATACTTCATCGCTGGGTAGAACTGACTTGGCGGTCAATAGGGCCATTATCTCTATCAGTTGTGACACTTGAGTCTTAAGAAGCTCCACCTGAGGATCGCCATCAGCTGCACTGACCATCCTGACCCAGACAACAGATTCTGGCTTTCCTTTTTGTTTTTCAGCATGGCCTCCTTCTTACACAATCCGGATCAGGTCTGGATACTTCAAGATGCCGCCGAGTTCTCAACAGGAGGGTGATGGGGTCCAAGGGCTGGACACTCCTCAAGACTTGCTTAGCTCATATTTCATCCACCTCCTGAGGGTCTAGACCAGGGGTGGGCAAACTTTTTGACTCGAGGGCCGCAATGGGTTCATATATTGGCTGGACCAAGAGTAGATGGACCACGCACCTGGCAGTAAATGCGGGGGGGGGGCAGCCGCGAAAGCCTTGAAGTCGCCGCAGGAGTGGCGCCGGCCGCGCCGCCCTGCACCACTGCCACCCTGAGGCCTGGCCTCGGCAGTGGCGTAACCAGAGTTATGGGCGCCCGGGGCGGAATTATTTTTTTCTGCCCCCCCCTTATATAAACATCCACGTTTATATGTGCGTAAATGTGGGGGTGGGGGACTTAAACATTTTGGAGCTTTTTTTTAAAACTTTGTTTATTTACTTTATTTTTTTTTTTACTCTTTTTATATTTTTTTACACTTGATGTCATTGCTATTACATAGGGGGATAAAAATCCCCCTATATAATAGCAAGGGTACACTGACAGGTCCTCTTTATGGAGACATTAGGTGACAGGTGAATGCGGATGTAATACACATCACTTCTGCATTCACAGCCTGGAGGGAGATCAGCAAGGAGGAAGATGCTGGTCTCCCTCCCATGTTACCTCCTGACAGCCTCCCGAGCCGGTCCCGGGCCGCAGATAGGGCAGCGGATCCCGGGATTGAAGGTTAGGGATCAGGAGGGGGGGCGGCGGCAGTACTGGAGGGGGGTAGGGGGGCACACAGCCAGCACATATACACAATTGGCAGGCTATAGAGCCGCCGATTGTGTATATGTGAACACCCGGTAATGGCACTGACCTCCGACGCTGCAACTCCCTCCATGCTCCCATCTCCACACAGCGCTGTACCAGAGCGGAGGGGAAGACAGCGGCCACGGCGGCTCACACTTCCAGTGCCTGTCTCCTGCCGCCATGTTCAGAGTTTCCCGGCGCGCTGTGATTGGGCGTATGGTGGTCATGTACAGAGGCGGGACTTCCAGCCCCACGCCTCACATGACCCCCATATGCCCAATCACAGGGTGCCAGACACTAAACATGGCGGGCAGACATCGGTGACACACGGAATGTCGCCCCCCTGGCTCAGTTTGCCCATTCCTGGTCTAGACCCTTATTTGGCAAGATTTGGTGTATAATTTTATCTAAAACGTCTCATGTACTCCGACAGCTTCTCTCCCACATTTTGGTAAGTGTGCTTCAACTGGTAAATAAGATCAGAAGCTTTCTCTGTGCGCCCAAACGCATCTTGCATAATGTTCAGATAGACCTGAGCAACACAATCTTGCTTGCTGAGCTTCAAATTGCGGATGGCTTCTGAGGCGGGCCTTTTCAAGCTCTCTGTGATTGTGTGGCCTGGTCCAGCCACTCTTCAAAGCTGTCCTCCCCTGTAGGCACTGGTTGTCTTCCAGAGAAAACCCTGAGGTTCCGATACCCAGTTACCGAGTATTTTGGGGGGTCTCTCTGACATTTTGAAACAAAGTCTCCCAGGGCAGCAAAGAGTTCTGGTCCAATTGTGGCCAGAGGTGATGGGGAGGGAACTTCTGCTTTATTTGATTCAGCTTGACTGGAGGAGGTAGGACTCTCCTTTGGAACCTTCAGATGGATTACACAAAGCTCCGTCTCATTGGCCAATTGCACACTGGCACCTTTAAAGTTTCCAGGGATTCCTTGCTTCCACTATAACAGTGCATAGGTGAGAGAGGTCCCATGGTCCGTTTTGACAGCAATCACCCACGCCTGCCTGTCTGGAGATAGTGTCTTCACAGCTTGGCTGATTTGTTCCTCAGCCCAGGCCTCCCCTGGAAGTTCGATCACCACGCTCAATTCTGAGCGGGCGCCTTTCTCCTCACACCACTGGATATCGGAGGCAAGGTCCATCCTGGCGTTTGTAGGCGAGTTGATTGCAGAGCAACGGAATCCCGGACGAGCCTCCACGTGTAGCAAACTCCTTGATTCGATTGGATTCCCAGCAATTGCATTCATGAAAACAGGAGAAATAATATAGTGTAATGCCGTTTTATTAAAAGAATCTAAAAACAAGCTGATGGCCTCTTACTTGTGGTAGTGCCTGCCCGGCACTAGGACTGCAAGCGTGGTAAGTCTGCCCAGTGGGGTCTCGTGTGCCGCTGCGGTGGTTTGAATAGGGACTCGTCCTGATGACGTGTTTAACATGAAACATATTTCGGCGGCGAGTCTGACACTAACACCCACCAGCTGATCCCGCTCCTAGGGCTTTGCAGGACGAGTCCCCATTCAAACCACCGCGGCGGCACGCGAGACCCCACTGGGCAGACTTAGCACGCTTGCAGTCCTAGTGCCGGGCAGGCACTACCACAAGTAAGAGGCCATCAGCTTGTTTTTAGATTCTTTTAATAAAACGGCATTACACTATATTATTTCTCCTCTTTTCATGAATTCAATTGCTGGGAATCCAATCGAATCAAGTATTGTGGCAGATTCCAAGTGTGACCCACAGTGAGCAGGCACTTAACCTGTCCAGCCCTGTTTGACCAACTTTTTAGTTAAAGTGGTCTACAATTTCTGGTAAGCGCATACTTTTGCAAGAGCACATCGGGTGACAGTATATCTTATGGTGGTGGCTGTAGGAATATCAAGACTACTGTCCATGAACATCTATTGAAGCATTTTGTGCAAGCGATTTTTTAGAGACTGTGTTCCATTAGCGCCAATCAAGAGGCACTGATTTATTTTTCTTAAATTCCTTTATATTTTTTGGATCTTTAACACTTGTTGTTTTTGGACTGTATTGTGGAGCTTTTTTGCCACTATTGACTTTTCTGCTTACATATTTTTCACTAATCAGCTTGTTAATAATTTAATTTGCACTTCCATATGCATCTAATAGAGATGTAAATTATTGTTGTTATTTATTGAGCGTTTATTTTGCATATAGGTTTTTCTGGTATATTATACTTATGCCACGTACAGACGGTCATTTTTTGTGATGAAAAAAAAATGACGTTTGAAGTGATGAAAAAAAAAACAACATTTTTGAAACTTCATTTTCAAAAACGATGTAGCATACACACCATCGTTTTTCAAAATGCTCTAGCAAAGCGATGTTACGTTCAGCACGTATGACGGCACTCTGTTCCATTGAAGCTCGCTTCATAACTTGCTTCTGAGCATGTGCGGGTTTAAAAACGTCGTTTTCAACGTCATTTTGCCCACACACTATCATTTTAATTGACACAAAAAACGACATTTTGAAAAATGACACAAAAAATTCGAGCATGTTCGAATTTTTTTTTGGTCGTTTTTCTGAAGACATAAAACGACGTTTTCCCCACACACTATCATTTTAACCACTTAAGCCCCGGACCAATACGCTGTCTAAAGACCCAAGGTGTTTTTACAATTTGTCACTGCGCTGCTTTAACTGGTAATTGCGCGGTCATGCAATGTTGTACCGAAACGAAATTTGCGTCCTTTTCTTCCCACAAATAGAGCTTTCTTTTGATGGTATTTGATTGCCTATGCGATTTTTATTTTTTGCGATATAAACGGAAAAAGACTGAAAATTTTGAAAACAAAAGATTTTTCTTATAACAAAAAGTAAAAAATATCGAATAAACTAAATTTTAGTCAAACATTTAGGCCAAAATGTATTCGGCCACATGTCTTTTGTAAAAAAAATCGCAATAAGCGTATATTTATTGGTTTTCGCAAAAATTATAGCGTCTACAAACTAGGGTACATTTTCTGGAATTTACACAACTTTTATTTTATGACTGCCTATCTCATTTCTTGAGGTGCTAAAATGGCAAGGCAGTACAAAACCCCCCCCAAATGACCCCATTTTGGAAAGTAGACACCCCAGGGAAACTGCTGAGAGGCATGTTGAGTCCATTGAATATTTTTTTTTTTTGTCCCAAGTGATTGAATAATGACAAAAAAATAAAAATAAAAAAAAAATTACAAAAAGTTGTCACTAAATGATATATTGCTCACACATGCCATGGTTATATGTGGAATTGCACCCCAAAATACATTCTGCTGCTTCTTCTGAGTACGGGGATACCACATGTGTGGGACTTTTTGGGAGCCTAGCCACGTACGGGACCCCGAAAACCAAGCACCGCCTTCAGTATTTCTAAGGGCGCAAATTTTTGATTTCACTCCTCACTACCTATCACAGTTTCGAAGGCCATAAAATGCCAAAATAGCACAAAACCCCCCCAAATGACCCCATTTTGGAAAGTAGACACCCCAAGCTATTTGCTGAGAGGCATGTCGAGTCCATGGAATATTTTATATTTTGACACAAGTTGCGGGAATATGACAAACTGATTTTTTTTTGCACAAAGTTGTCACTAAATGATATATTTCTCACACATGCCATGGTTATATGTGGAATTGCACCCCAAAATACATTCTGCTGCTTCTCCTGAGTACAGGGATACCACATGTGTGGGACTTTTTGGGAGCCTAGCCGCGTACGGGACCCCGAAAACCAATCACCACCTTCAAGATTTCTAAGGGCATAAATTTTTAATTTCACTCCTCACTACCTATCATAGTTTTGAAGGCCATACAATGCCAAGATGGCACACAACCCCCCCAAATGACCCCATTTTGGAAAGAAGACACCCCAAGCTATTTGCTGAGAGGCATGTTGAGTCCATGGAATATTTAATTTTTTTTGCCCCAAGTGATTGAATATTGACCAAAAAAATAAATAAAAAATAAATTACAAAACGTTGTCACTAAATGATATATTTCTCACACATGCCATGGTTATATGTGGTATTGCACCCCAAAATACATTCTGCTGCTTCTCCTGAGTACGGGGATACCACATGTGTGGGACTTTTTGGGAGCTTAGCCGCGTACGGGACCCCGAAAACCAATCACCACCTTCAAGATTTCTAAGGACATACATTTTTGATTTCACTCACACAAATCTTGAAGGTGGTGATTGGTTTTCGGGGTCCCGTACGCGGCTAAGCTCCCAAAAAGTCCCACACATGTGGTATCTCCGTACTCAGGAGAAGCAGCAGAATGTATTTTGGGGTGCAATTCCACATATAACCATGGCATGTGTGAGAAATATATCATTTAGTGACAACGTTTTGTAATTTTTTTTTTTTGGTCAATATTCAATCACTTGGGGCAAAAAAATGTAATATTCCATGGACTTAACATGCCTCTCAGCAAATAGCTTGGGGTGTCTTCTTTACAAAATGGGGTCATTTGGGGGGGTTGTGTGCCATCTTGGCATTTTATGGCCTTCAAAACTATGATAGGTAGTGAGGAGTGAAATCAAAAATGTATGCCCTTAGAAATCTTGAAGATGGTGATTGGTTTTCGGGGCCCCGTACGTGGCTACGCTCCCAAAAAGTCCCACACATGTGGTATCCCTGTACTCAGGAGAAGCAGCAGAATGTATTTTGGGGTGCAATTCCACATATAACCATGGCATGTGTGAGAAATATATCATTTAGTGACAACTTTGTGCAAAAAAAAATCAGTTTATCATATTCCCGCAACTTGTGTCAAAATATAAAATATTCCATGGACTCGACATCCCTCTCAGAAAATAGCTTGGGGTGTCTACTTTCCAAAATGGGGTCATTTGGGGTTTTTTTGTGCTATTTTGGCATTTTATGGCCTTCGAAACTGTGATGGGTAGTGAGGAGTGAAATCAAAAATTTACACCCTTAGAAAGCCTGAAGGCGGTGATTGTTTTTTGGGGTCCCGTACGCGGCTAGGCTCCCAAAAAGTCTCACACATGTGGTAGCCCCGTACTCAGGAGAAGCAGCAGAATGTATTTTGGGGTGTAATTCCACATATGGGGGGAGTATGTTTTGCGCGTGGGTGTAAGCGTTACTGGCACTAACTAGCTACCTAGCGGCACCAGCGACACTAATACAGCGATCAGAAAAATGATCGCTTAGTGATGCTGGCAATAGGGGGGTGAAAGGGTTAACTCTAGGGGCAATCAGGGGTTAAAACCTTTATTAGAAAATGTATGGGGGTACCTAACGCTATAAAAACCTAGCGGGCGAACCTCAAAAAATAACTAGCTACCTAGCGGCACTAATACAGCGATCAGAAAAATGATTGCTTAGTGACGCTGGTAATAGGGGGTAAAAGGGTTAACTCTAGGGGCAATCAGGGGTTAAAACCTTTATTAGAAAATGTATGGGGGTACCTAACGCTATAAAAACCTGGCGGGCAAACCTCAAAAAATAACTAGCTACCTAGCGGCACCAACGACACTAATACAGCGATCAGAAAAAAACGATCGCTTAGTGACGCTGGCAATAGGGGGTGAAAGGGTTAACTCTAGGGGCAATCAGGGGTTAAAAACCTTTATTAGAAAATGTATGGGGGTACCTAACGCTATAAAAACCTGGCGGGCGAACCTCAAAAAATAACTAGCTACCTAGCGGCACCAGCGACACTAATACAGCGATCAGAAAAACGATCGCTTAGTGACGCTGGCAATAGGGGGTGAAAGGGTTAACTCTAGGGGCAATCAGGGGTTAAAACCTTTATTAGAAAATGTATGGGGGTACCTAACGCTATAAAAACCTGGCGGGCGAACCTCAAAAAATAACTAGCTACCTAGCGGCACCAGCGACACTAATACAGCGATCAGAAAAATGATCGCTTAGTGACGCTGGCAATAGGGGGTGAAAGGGTTAACTCTAGGGGCAATCAGGGGTTAAAACCTTTATTAGAAAATGTATGGGGGTACCTAACGCTATAAAAACATGGCGGGCGAACCTCAAAAAATAACTAGCTACCTAGCGGCACCAGCGGCACTAATACAGCGATCAGAAAAACGATCGCTTAGTGACGCTGGCAAAAGGGGGGTGAAAGGGTTAACTCTAGGGGCAATCAGGGGTTAAAACCTTTATTAGAAAATGTATGGGGGTACCTAACGCTATAAAAACCTGGCGGGCGAACCTCAAAAAATAACTAGCTACCTAGCGGCACGAGCGACACTAATACAGCGATCAGAAAAAACGATCGCTTAGTGACGCTGGCAAAAGGGGGGTGAAAGGGTTAACTAGGGGGTGATCAAGGGGTTAAAAGTGTTAGGTCCAGTGTAGCCCCCTACCCCCCCCCCCAATAAAGGTTTTAACCCCTTGATCACCCCCTAGTTAACCCTTTCACCCCCCTTTTGCCAGCGTCACTAAGCGATCGTTTTTCTGATCGCTGTATTAGTGTCGCTCGTGCCGCTAGGTAGCTAGTTTTTTTTGAGGTTCGCCGCCATGTTTTTATAGCGTTAGGTACCCCCATAAATTTTCTAACGCTATAAAAACATGGCGGCGAACCTCAAAAAAAAACTAGCTACCTAGTGGCACGAGCGACACTAATACAGCGATCAGAAAAACGATCGCTTAGTGACGCTGGAAAAAGGGGGGTGAAAGGGTTAACTAGGGGGTGATCAAGGGGTTAAAACCTTTATTGGGGGGGGGGGGGGCTATCCTGGACCTAACACTAACTGCCTGTCACACTGAAACTAAATGCAGTGATCAGTAAATGATCACTGCAATTTAGTGACGGTGTGACAGGGGGGGGGCTGGTGGGGGCGATCGGGGGGTGACCGGGGGGGGGATCGTAAGCCTATGTGTCTGTGTGTCAGTGTAGTGCTTGTGTACTCACTGTGTGATGTCTCCGCTCCTCCGCCGGACGAAAATACCGGCGGGAGGAGCGGTGACATCACTTCCTCCTCTGCCTGTGTTTACAATGCAGGCAGAGGAGGGCGGGGGAGGAAGCTGATTGGCTGGGGAGCGATCCGGAGGGGGCGGACAAAAACGAACTGCCGCCCCCGCATCCCGGATCGCTCCTGAAGATTACCGACCCGCGCCATGTACCGGGGGGGGTCCCGATCGGACCCCCGACCCCCGTCAAGCAGAGGACGTACAGGTACGTTGATGTGCCTGTCCGTGCCATTCTGCTGACGTATATGTACATGAGCGGGTCGGGAACTGGTTAAATGACGTTTTCAAAAACGTCATTTTTTTTCATCACAAAAAAATGACCGTCTGTATGCAGCATTAATTGTACCACATTTTTTGCCACACTGGGAACAATACCGTAGGGTGTCCCAAGTGGCAGACCTTTCACCATTTTAGCGCCCTCTCCAGGGCTCAAGTCCTGCGGGAACGCGTGGGAACGGAGTTCCTGCACTTTTTTCACAGCAGGAACGCAGTTCCCTTTGCAGGACTAGAGCAGCCGAGCCGCCCGAGCCAATCCTTCACCAAGCGGCGATGCCCAGCTTGAGTCACTGTCAGGGGCAGGCGAACCTTAGTAATCCTTTATGTTACTGGCCGCTTCCTGTATATGGATTCATCGGGTAGTGTGCGGGTATTCCGTCACTTCCTCGATGCCGCAATGTCTCCTGGGAGCTTTTGTCATTGTTCCCAGGAGACATTACGGAGGTCTGCCGCAAGTTGCTTAAAGTTCCCACGATAACTCGCGGCAGACCTCCGTAAAGTAATCCATAAAGGATTACTAAGGTACAGTGGATCGAAAAAAAAAAAAAAAACATGCAGTTTAGTAATTATGCATATGAGCGTATCATTTTTTTTTTGGGTGGGAGTGGATTTTGGGTGGGAGTTCCCACACTTTTTTCCCCGGGACTTGACCCCTGGCCCTCTCCCACACCCACAACCTAAGAAGGTTACCTGGGACCGGTGAAATTCACATTTCTCAAGCTTACAGAAAAGCTCATTCTCTCGTAACCGTTGCCACACTCGCTTGACGTCCAGAATGTGGGCCTCCATGGATTCAGAATATACCAAGATGTCATCCAAGTAGACCACTACACACTGCTGCAAGTGGTCACGAAAAACATCATTGATAAATTCCTGAAAGACTGCGGGCGCATTGCACAACCCAAAGGGCATAACCAGGGATTCGTAATGACCGGTCCTAGTGTTGAACGCGGTCATCCATTCATCACCCTCCCTGATCCTTACAAGGTTGTACGCAGCCCTCAGGTCGAGTTTGGTAAAGACCGTTGCCCCCTTGAGACGGTCGAACAACTTGGAAATCAACAGAATCGGATATGCATTCTTAATCGTGATGCGATTTAGGCACCTATAGTCGATGCAAGGCCTCAACTCTCCGCCATTTTTCTTTACAAAGAAAAATCCAGCCCCCGCTGGGGAAGAGGATTTGCGAAAGTGCCCCCAGGAAAGCGCCTCCCTCATGTACTCCTCCATGGCTTCATTCTCAGCAACCGACAGTGGATATACCCTGCCACAAGGAGGAATGGCACCAGGCTGTAAATCGATGGCACAATCATACAGGCGGTGCGGAGGCAGGGCACCAGCGCGCACCTTATCAAATACATCCAAGTATTCCCTGTATTCAGAGGGCAACACGGAGTCTGAGGAGGCACACAACACCTTGACAGGCCCACGGATGCAACTAGCCCCACACTGTGGGGACCACGAGAGGATCTCAGCCAATCTCCAATCGAAAGTCGGGTTATGCCTCTGGAGCCAGGGGTACCCCAAGACCACCGAATAGTGAGGAGACGAAATGACCTGAAGACAGACCGACTCCCTGTGAACGGCCCCAATGGCTATCTCTACTGGTAGGGTCTCATGAGTCACCTGCGGCGGCCAAAGGGGTCTGCCGTCAATCGCCTCAAGAACCAGCAGAGAAACTCGAGCCTGCAGAGGAATGGAGTTTGCTGCAGCAAATTTACGGTCGATGATGAAAAGACCACCAGCACCAGAATCCACAAACGCCTGGGCCGCCACCGAGCCCCCGGCCCAGGAGAGGACGACGGTGAGCAGTGGCTTATCAGCACGGAAAACCGGGGACGAAGAAACTCCACCCAAGATCTGTCCCCGACAGGATCTCAGGTGCGAGCGTTTCCCAGACGGTTCGGACATGACAACCGAAGATGCCCACTGAGACCGCAGTACATGCAACGACCCTCACGTCTCCGAAGTGCTCTCTCCTCCTCAGACAGGCGAGCAAACCCCAGCCGCATGGGTTCACCCCCAGGAACGTCAACCCCAGGAGGCGTGGGAGGAGAGGGAGGCACGGGTGGGACAGTAAACGTAGGCGCCAATCTGTTGGAAGGCCTCCGCAGGCTCTCCTTAAAGGAAGGTCTTTCCCTGAGTCTGGTGTCAATCAATATCAGGAAAGAAATGAGAGCCTCAAGCTCCATGGGTAGGTCTTTAGCCGCAGTCTCATCTTTCAAGGTGTCAGAGAGACCATGGGAGAAGCCCGCCACCAGGGCCTCATTATTCCAGCCCACCTCTGCTGCCAGGGTACGAAACTCAATGGCGTATTCGGCTACCGATCGTGAACCCTGTTTGATGGACATGAGGAGCTTCGCAGCAGAGGCAGAGCGAGCTGGCACATCGAAAGACCTCCGAAGAGAAGCAACAAAACCGGAAAACTCGGCCACCACCGGATTGTTGTTCTCCCATAAAGGGCTCGCCCAAGGCCAAGGCCTTGTCCGAGAGCAGCGAGATCAGGAAGCCCACCTTCGATCTCTCAGTAGGAAAAGCATGTGGCAGAAACTCAAAATAAATGCCCACTTGGTTAAGGAAGCCTCGGCACGGAGTTGGTTCGCCCCCAAAGCGCTGTGGGAGAGGGGCAGAACCGGTCATGCCCCAAGACACCGCAGGCGCAACAACGGGTGCCGGGGTAGACACAGGCGCAACAACCGGAGCGACAGAGAGATCGGAAACAGGAGTGACAACCAACCTATCAGAAGCGAGATGAGCAGTGCGTGCAAGCAAGCTTTGCAACGCCTGAGCAAACTGACCCAGCAGGTGATCCTGCTGATCAAGTCTGGCGACCAGCATGGGTAGTGTGGATGGCCCTGTACCGTCAGGATTCATGGCTTGGGCCTAATGTCATGAAAGCATGAATCAGACGTACAAACCAGATAAATGAATAAGAAGATTTATTGATAAAACTAACAACAAGGTCAAAGTCCACACAGATGATCGAAACAGCCAGGAGAGTCGTCCTACGGTGCCAGGGTCGATAGCCAGGGAAGAGAGTCAGCCAAGCCGGAGTCTGTAGCCAGAGACGGATGAAACGAAGCCGGGAACCAGGAACCAGGAGGAACGTCCAAGACCGGGTAGGAAACCAGGAGCACAAGCACAGAAGGGATGTCAGACGAAGAGGCCCAAGCAAGGAAATGCTGCAGCTGCCGTCCTATATATATGCTGAGCAGCCAGATCACCCGCAGTTCTTTCGGAGACTTCTCCCTGAGCTCCTGTAATTCGCGGAGGGGGTTTTTTTTTTGGTGGAGACCTCAACTATGCCATGGATCATCTCTAGACGTCTCGCGAGGCGCTTCCCATCTTTCCTATTCGCGACTAAGGCGGCTGAAGGCAGACCTACAGGCTCTACACTTGGAGGACCCTTGGTGGCTGCTTAATCCGCAGGGTCGGGATTATACCTATTTTTCCCAGGTGCATCTTACCTACCCACGGCTTGACTACCTGCTGGTATCCCACAAAGATTTGTCCAGGGTAGTGTCCGCCTCCATTGATGTCATGTCCTTCTCGGATCATGCACCGGTTCATGTGACCCTCCAGTTGGGGGCCGATATCACGATCCCCTCCGTCTTGGAGATTGAATGAGGCTCTGCTTCAATCAGAGGAAACCCGTACTGGGATACTGAGCTCTTTGCGGGAATATTTCTCTATCAATGGGGGCTCTGTTGCCAACCCTCTGGTGGTTTGGGAGGCCCACAAGCCGGTTGTTAGGGGCACGTTGATCAGACTAGGAGCCCGCCTGAAGCGGGAGAGAGGCCAGCGTGTGGAGGAACTCCTTGCATTGATCTGTCTGGAGTGCTCACATAAGGCCAGTCTAGCAAGTGCTACTTTTCAGGACCTTCTTAGAGCGTGTGAGGAACTCCGCTCACTGCTCTTCCATAAAACGAAGCAGAAACTGGCCTGGGCGCATCGCACCATGTACGAATTCTCGAATAAGCCCGGGTCATTATTGGCCAGGGCTTTGCGGGGTCCTCGCACCAAAACGTATATCCCCCACATGGTTGCCTCTTCTGGGCAAAAGCTGAATACGTCGGCGGATATTGGGGCAGAGTTTCGTTCCTTCTTTGAGGGCCTTTATAATTTGGATAGGCCCTCCGACTCCTTGACTGAGGGCAGTTACAGTCCTCGTTCATACCTAGCTGCCTCTGGCATGCCGACACTTCCCAGTTCAGTACAAGAAGAACTTGAAGAGCCTATCACAGTGGCTGAACTAGGTGTGGCTCTGGCCAGCTCGAAACCCTGGAAGGCTCCAGGCCCTGATGGTCTGACTCCAACATATTACAAAACCTTTTTTGACCTGCTATCACAGCCACTAGTCTCTGCTCTCAATTCTATCTCAGCGGGCAACTCTTTCTTTCCCGGTGGACACCCTGAGGGCTTACATTTCCCTTATTCCAAAAGAGGGGAAGGATCTGTCGCGTTGTGGGAATTATCCCCCGATAGCACTCCTGAATGCCGACTTGAAACTGTTTGCCAAAATCTTGGCAAACCGGTTGCTCTGCCATATACTGAGCCTTATACACAGAGATCAGGTGGGCTTTGTGCCGCTGAGGGAGTCTCGAGACAACACCATCTGGGTGGTGAACTTGGTCCACGCGGCCATGACATCTAACCGGGCCCTGCTCCTGTTATCTACGGACGCAGAAAAGGCCTTCGACTGCGTGGACTGGTCTTTTCTCCGCGCTACCTTGGAGCATATTGGCCTTCGGTCCTCTATGCTGGGGTGGATACTTTCCCTTTACTCCCACCCCTCTGCAGCGGTTAAGGTTAACGAAACAAGGTCTGCTTTCTTTGACATTCGAAATGGCACATGGCAGGATTGTCCGCTTTCCCCCCATATTTTTATTCTCACACTGGAGCCTCTTCTGTGCAGAATAAGGGCGGATGCGGGCATACTTGGGTACCAGAAATCTTCGTGAATCCACAAGGTCGCCGCTTTTGCGGACGACCTGATCTTTTTTTTCTGACGGAACCGCTTACCTCCCTCCCGAATCTGCTTTGCTCTCTTCAGGAATACGGAGCCCTCTCTCTCTTCCAAATTAACCTAAATCCTCAATACTCAACGTAACGGTAGAGAGGGACATTGTTCGGCGACTACGCTCGACATTTCCACTAAGGTGGGCATCCAGTTCTATTCAATATCTGGGAGTCGATATCACCCCTGACCCCGACGACCTTTATTTAACAAATTTTGCCCCACTTCTTCTCCGCTTAAAGGCGGACCTACTTCATTGGCACTCTCTCACATTGACGTGGTTTGGCCGTTGCAGTGCCCTCAAGATGACCCTCCTACCGAGAGTCTTGTACCTGCCGCAGGCGCTTCCTATCCGCCTCCCCCCGGTGTGTTTTAAGCGTATTGACTCCATGTTTCGGGAGTTTGTCTGGTCCTTCCGTAAGCCCTGCATCAAACTCCAACTTCTCCACCTGGCAAAGGGTGGGGGGGGGTTGGCCTGCCAGACGTGAGAGCTTACTACAGGGCGGTCCATCTCACCAGGTTGGTGGATTGGCACTGCCATGCGGAAGCGAAGCACTGGGTAGCGATGGAGGTGGAGGACTTCCGGTGATACGGCCATGGATCACTACTTCTTTGCCAAAGAGTTTGGTGGCTCACCCTACCCTGGGCAGCACGCTTTTGGTGATCAGGGAGGCTCGGTGTCTCCGATGCCCTCCCCAATGGTGCCTGTTTTGGGAAATCCGGAATTCCCGCCTCGCCTCCAGAATCCCCACTTCAAGCGTCTATTACCTGGACGCCGGTTTCATCTGTGCGACTTTCTGGGACCTAACGGTCATCTCTCGCCTGAGGCTGGGGTGTCTGCCACAAAACCACCCCTGGACTTTTGGAGCGGCCTACAGCTTTGCAACTTTCTGCGTGGCTGCCTGCACCAGCAGGGTATCTCTCGTCCCCTTACAGAATTGGAACGTATCTGTCACCGTAGAGAACCGGTGCGACACTGCCTTTCGCTTGTTTACTCTTCCCTGATCAGACCAGCGGATGGGTTCATTCCTCCCTTCCTCTCTAAATGGGAAGAGGAGCTCGGCTCTACCTTCACCGACGCCCAGAGGGAGAGGATTCTCCACTTTGCTCAGAAATCCTCCATAGCTACTAGAGTTCAGGAGACATGTTATAAAATCACGAACAGATGGTACAGAGTGCCCGCTGCCCTGCATCGTTTTTTCCCTGCAGGTTTCCAACCTGTGTTGGCGCTGCGGTGGGGAAGATGCTGCACATCTTTTGGGCCTGTCCCAAGCTCTCCCCTTTCTCGAGGTGACCCGTACGATTGAACACTTAACTGGTGCTTCCTTGGGGGGGGGGGGAACCCGGCGGCCTGTCTGCTTCATCTATCGGAGCGACCTATCAAGAAATATAAGGCCTCTCTCACTATCCAGCTCTTGAAAGCTGCTAAGGCGTGCATTCCCCTCTGTTGGAGATCGCAGAATCCCCCGGCTAAGTCCCTGTGGTATGCAAATGTTAATGAACTCAGAAATATGGAAGATCTCACTGCCACCCTGCATATTAGGGAGGAGGCCTTTCGGGGGACCTGGAGACCATGGAATCACTTTACGTATACGGACGCTTACCTCCAGGAGGTGGCGCAGTCTGTCTGAACGTGGTGGGCGTTTCCCGTCTCCCGGTCGGAGTGTTCTGTTCTATCCTGCTTTCCACACTTTCTTGATCCTGCTGTTATTTATCTTATCTGGTGCTCCCCTCCCCTTCACCCTTTTTTCCTTAGGCCCTGTCCCTTTCTTTCCCCCTGTCTCTCCTCCTCCTCATCCCCGCCACTCTTGTCCAAATATGGGCGGTTTAGTCCGATGCTGAGCATATCCTGTTGCGCATTACTCTCTTGGATGCCCTGTGTTTGGACCCTCTCCGCCAATGGGTTGTTTTGCTTGCCATGCAGCCATAAAAATGTTTAATTATTATCGCTTGTGTAGAAGTTTACGCACTGCAGTTAGCTCTAGGTCATGTGTATCATGGTTGAAATGCTTATACAGTTGTGCACTTTGCCATTATCTAGGCCCTGAGCCCTTGACCGTTTGCCTTTTTGCTGTGCTAGGCCGGCCTATCTACATCTGTTCCCTCTCTGTTGTAATCATTTTTCTTTTTGACCATATGTATTCATGCTATCTGTTCTTTGCAATGTATACCTGCTATTTGTGGTGATTGTCAACTGTATTTTGTTCGATAATTAAGGCTTGAATTTAAAAAAAAAATTTGAAGCAGAGCCCCCCCCCCATACCGGAAGCAGTGTGACCGCTTTATGGGGGCTCTAGACTAATTTACCTTTCAGCCCAGTCCGCCTCATAAGACTGGCGCTACACTAACAGTGTAGCACAAGCCAGCGAGGACTCTTTCCTTGCTACCCCCCCCCCCCCCCGCAAAGTTCTGCCCTAGGTGTGGGCCTTGTTGGCCTAGGCCAGGATACAGCGTTGCCTTAACCGTGTAGGTTAAGGAGATATTTCTTGCACCTACAGGTAAGCCTTAATCTAGGCTTACCTGTAGGTGCAAGTGATCAGAGAGGGTTTACAACCACTTTAATTGTTAGGATAGAGGTTAGGCAGGTACACTTTAAATGAACCTAGGCTTAGCCCATGACTTTATATGAAATTATATAATATAGTTTAAAAAAAAAAAAAATATGTATATATATATATATATATATATATATATATATAATTTTTTTTTTATATATATATTTTTTTTTATATATATAAAATTAAAAAAATTAAAACAGTAGAAGATGTTTATTTAACGTTGTGTAAATAGATATATAAGGACACATACAAAATGAAATAAAGATCTTCTACTGGCTTGTGTATCCAGCTCCTGTCACCCGCGCACAGATCTGCAGTCATTGCACAATAGGCTCAGCCAGTCAGACAGCTCCTGGCGCTCTAGCTGACAGCTGGCCCCGCCCCCTCAGCCGGCACACGTGTTTCTTCTCTCGCGCTGTGTTTACATTCTCAGTCATAGCCACGTTGTTCTGACTTCCTCTTCTGCTATTGGCTGGCGCTACCGGCGAGCCCTACCACGGGGCGTATCTATTCGAAGCTTTGCAGAATCCAGCGGGAAATTTAAACTGCTGACGGCTGGCAGAAAAGAGCGGGTTCACCGCCAGTCACTGGCAGAATATTGCGCGCCCAGCACTAACAAAGAGAGGAGAGCCGCGGTCAGCTGAATGATAATACCCGCCCCTCCCCCCTCTATAATATTAATAATAATGTGACCGATGCTGGATCTATATTATATCAGAGAAAGGAGGGAAGCACAGCAGTGACCTCTACAGAGCACACAAGGCTGGAGCTCCATCATAGAGGGGGAAGGGCAGACATTGTGTGCTCACTACATGCCACATCATACATACACACATGATTTACACCCTGCTGATCCTACATGATTCCTGATCATACAGCAATAATATATTATTGATCATACATATCTATTCATGATCATACATCTCTAGTCCTGATCATACAGCAATGATATATTATTGATCATACATGTATATTTATGATCATACAGCAATAATATATAATTGATCATACATATCTGTTCCTGATCATACAACAATGATATATAATTGATCATACATATCTAGTCCTGATCATACAACAATGATATATAATTGATCATACATATCTATTCCTGATCATTCAGCAATGATCATATGACTTCATGTAGAGATCACTTAGGGGCAGGATTGTAATTTGATTTTTTTTTACTACCAGCAATACACTTCTTCCTATGGGGCCTGGTATAGTAGAAGTGTTAGGTCCCCCGATGAAAAGGGGGGGGGGGGTCTGTGATGTATGGAGGGGAGATTCTCCCCACCCATAGTGGGAAATGATCTATCAAACAAAAGGTCGGTTGTCGGGGTATGTGAGGCCAGACTACGGCATCCCCCCCCCCCCCATAACCCCCTATGCAGTATAACATTGCACAGTATGGACACTTACCAATAGTATAACATTGCACGGTATGGTTTGTTTTATCGAAGTACAACATTGTATGGTTTGTTATATCATATTATACCATTGCATGGCACGGTTAGTCATTTCATGATACAGTATAACATTGCATGGTTTTGATGGTCATATAACATTGCACGGTTCGGTCATATTATAGTATAATATTGCTTGCTCGGCAGTATGATAGTATAACATTGCACGGTTCGATCGGATCATAGTATAATATCGCTCGCTCGGTAGTATGATCGTTTAATGTTGCAGGGTTCTGTCGGTAGTATGATAGTGTAACATTGCATGGTTTAGATGGTCGTATAACGTTGCACGGTTCTGTCGGTAGTATGATAGTATAACGTTGCACGATTCTGTCTGTAGTATGATAGTATAACGTTGCACGGTTCTGTCGGTAGTATGATAGTATAACGTTGCACGGTTCTGTCGGTAGTATGATAGTATAACGTTGCACGGTTCTGTCGGTAGTATGATAGTATAACGTTGCACGGTTCTGTCGGTAGTATGATAGTATAACGTTGCACGGTTCTGTCGGTAGTATGATAGTATAACATTGCACGGTTCTGTCGGTAGTATGATAGTATAACGTTGCACGGTTCTGTCGGTAGTATGATAGTATAACGTTGCACGGTTCTGTCGGTAGTATGATAGTATAACGTTGCACGGTTCTGTCGGTAGTATGATAGTATAACGTTGCACGGTTCTGCCGGTAGTATGATAGTATAACATTGCACGGTTCTGTCGGTAGTATGATAGTATAACGTTGCACGGTTCTGTCGGTAGTATGATAGTATAACGTTGCACGGTTCTGTCGGTAGTATGATAGTATAACATTGCACGGTTCTGTCGGTAGTATGATAGTATAACGTTGCACGGTTCTGTCGGTAGTATGATAGTATAACGTTGCACGGTTCTGTCGGTAGTATGATAGTATAACGTTGCACGGTTCTGTCGGTAGTATGATAGTATAACGTTGCACGGTTCTGTCGGTAGTATGATAGTATAACGTTGCACGGTTCTGTCGGTAGTATGATAGTATAACGTTGCACGGTTCTGTCGGTAGTATGATAGTATAACATTGCACGGTTCTGTCGGTAGTATGATAGTATAACGTTGCACGGTTCTGTCGGTAGTATGATAGTATAACGTTGCACGATTCTGTCTGTAGTATGATAGTATAACGTTGCACGGTTCTGTCGGTAGTATGATAGTATAACGTTGCACGGTTCTGTCGGTAGTATGATAGTATAACGTTGCACGGTTCTGTCGGTAGTATGATAGTATAACGTTGCACGATTCTGTCTGTAGTATGATAGTATAACGTTGCACGGTTCTGTCGGTAGTATGATAGTATAACGTTGCACGGTTCTGTCGGTAGTATGATAGTATAACGTTGCACGGTTCTGTCGGTAGTATGATAGTATAACGTTGCACGGTTCTGTCGGTAGTATGATAGTATAACATTGCACGGTTCTGTCGGTAGTATGATAGTATAACGTTGCACGGTTCGATCGGATCATAGTATAATATCGCTCGCTCGGTAGTATGATCGTATAACGTTGCACAACACGGGGGTGACTGTACTGCTAATGAAACCAGCATGACTTCTGAGATAAAACTCCTCATTCCAGCTCTCCACTGGTCTTATCACACATGTGAATAGTGTCTGGGGAAGGTGTAGATTTACATTACAATCCTTTGTAGCTAAACATGGCTGCCACCTTCTTCCTGCACACAGTGACCCTCATCACTGGGCTCACTTCCTGCACATTACTTCATCCCTGCAGATCATCACTTCTACCACCATAGATCTGAAACCTTACAATGCAGATAGATTTGTATTGAGGATCAGGTGAGCCTTCCTTATTGTTGGCCACACATCTATCAATATGATTGAACTGATCGATTTGGTGACACCTTGATCAGTTTCAGCTCTGCGAAGTTGATCAGCCCTGGGAGAATTTTGTCAGTCACTTCTGATCGAATAAATATCTGTGTGTGTGTGTTGGTGAACTGATTGTAACACAGATCAATAAACCGATTTGTTTTAAAAGATGGCTCAGATTAATGAATGATCAATGTTTTCAGTTGATCACAAAGTGTGCTTTAATCGATAGTGAATTGCCTATACCTGATCGACCATACATTGCTCTGTGTATGGACCTCGTTCAGTGTACCCTAGCCCCCCAGGAGGTGTACATCCTTCTATGTAGCCCTATAGATGTACCCCAGCATTTCCAGGTGTAAACCCCTCTATGTACCCCTATAGATGTGCCCCATCCCTCCAGGAGGTGTAAACCCCTCTATGTAGCCCTATAGATGTGCCCCAGTCCTCCAGGAGGTGTAAACCCCTCTATGTACCCCTATAGATGTACCCCAGCCCTCCAGGAGGTGTAAACCCCTCTATGTAGCCCAGCTCCCCAGGAGGTGTACTATGTGTCCCCCCATAGAAGTCCTCCAGGAGGTGTACATTCTTCTATGCCCCCTATAGATGTACCCCAGCCCCCCAGGAGGTGTACACCCCTCTATGTCCCCATATAGAGACTGTACATCCCTCTATGTAGCCCTATAGATGTACCCCAGCCCCCCAAGGGACTAGACACCCCTCTATGCCCACTATAGATATACCCCAGCCCCCCAGGAGGTGTACACCCTTCTATGTCCCCCCTATAGGGACTGTACATCCCTCTATGTCCCCCCTATAGATGTACCCAGCCCCCCAGGAGGTGTACACCCCTGTATGTCCCCCCTATAGATGTACACCCCTCTGTTATCCCCCCTATATATAGAGAGCAGTGCCTCCCCTCCCCCAGCCCCTCACACCTGGGTGTCCCTGTCCAGCAATACAGTAAGGTGACAAGCCTCTCCTCCCCTCCCCCAGCCTTGTCTAGTAGCAGGCAGTGGGGGGCAACCTGCAGAGTGGCTGTGGCTGGGGGCGGGGCGCATGCGCAGTCCCTCCTCCCGGTATATAGAGGCTTGGCGCCAGCTGATCAGCTGAGATCCCGGTGAAAGGAGGTCGGTGTGTGTTGTGTGATCGGTGAGTGTGGGACTGGCGGGACATTCCCTCCATTCAATCCTCTCCTTGTCTCCTCATATCCCCCCACACACCCGGAAGACACGTCTTAATAGACTTCGGGCGGTTCAGGATTTGAGCGGGACCGGGGATCCCGCGTCTGGTGTCCGGCCACCGAGTGTGTGCAGACCGGGGGCGGGAAAGGTGGGGGATGGAGGGGCATGGATTGTCCTGATCACACTGTCTGCATGCTTATTGATCAGTGTGGGGGGAGCTGGCACTGAGAGGGTTAATTGGAGATAGACCCCCCCCTCCTGTCTGGGGGACACTGATCCGGGTGTACAATGTGGGGGGACACTGATCCGGGGGGTGTACAATGTGTGTGTGGGGGGGGGGGATTTGATCCTGGCTCCAGATTTTTTTTATTGATTATCATAGAATGGGGGAGGGGTATATTGCCCAGCAGTCAAGGTGTTAACACATTAAGCTAACAGCTGCCCCCCAGTATGGCGGTATATGGGGGGGATCTGGGTGTACAATATGGGGTGGATGTACAGTGATATGGGGGATCTGGGTGTACAATATGGGGGTGCAAGTTTTTGTACAGCAGTGGAAGGGTTAAGAGGCTTTATACTAGTAGGAGCCCCCCCAGAATGGTGGTATGGGGGGTGTAGTGATCCTGGCTGTAGAATTCTTATTAGGGAGGGGATCATTTTTTCCCCCCACAGCAGTGAAGGGGTTAATAAAGGCCTGTGCAGCTCTTTCTGTGTAGATCTGGATTGATGGGCAGCTCCTTGTATTGGCGGCAATGCAGGGGTTAATGGGTCACCACCCCGCCAAATAGTGCACTGAGGGGGTACAGGGGGGTTGGTATTGGGGTGATGAGTATTAGGAATATATGGGGGGGTGTAGATGAGAATAATGAATGGTAAAGGGGGTAATGTTAAATGAGGGGTGCTGGGGATGATTGAGGGGGGGGGGGGGTGTGTTGGGTGTTGGGTGTATGTAATGTATAGTGCTGGCAGTGAAGGGGGTTATTGACCCCCCCCCCCAGGTACAGGAGGTGAGGGGGTGATGCTGGGGTTAATGTTTTTGGGGTGATGTGTGGATGGTGCAGGGAATAATTAGGGGTGGTAAGTGATTTTTGGGGTGTAGTGATGTGTGGTATTTTCGGGGGATGGATGAGGTGATCGGTGTGCACACAGTGGGGGATGGGGTGGCGGGTAATCTCCATCTGGCGGATCCGGGTGTCGAGTCTCTCCGCCCCCTCAGTCCGGTATTGGAGGGAAGGCGGAGGGCGCCGATAAATTGGCGCGGAAGAAGAAGCCCGCTCAGTTCGGGGCCCCTGTGTGTGTCCTCTCCGGGGCCCGGTCGGTGTGTCGTCCTCATTGATTGGCGGGAGAGTGCCGGGCCCGGGGTCCCAGGAGACCGGATACCCACCCCGCACCCCAAAACCATTCTCCCTCTTCCCTGACACCTCACATCTCTAACTTCTCATTGTCACCGATTACCGGACACATAACTGAGAGCACGGGACATTAACCCCTCGTCTGCTGCAGCCACCTCCATCTCCTCACATCATTGTAATAGCAGCTGGATGGGTATAGCTGAGGGGTGTACACTGTGTATGGATATAGGTGGGGGTGTACTATTTTTTTATATATCACCCCGAGTCGTCCTGCACCGGATGGGGGGCTCATTCACCTCTCCTCTGAAAAGCATTTCCACACGCTGATCACTTCTCAGAGGTGGCAGTGAGGAGATCTGTTGCCACCTCACCACCTGATTTAACCCTTTAAATGCCCCAATCCTGAGCATCGCACACAACCGCAGGGCGGCCCCATTGATCTGCATTAGTTGCATGTGGCGGCACCTCCCATGGATCATGGCGTGTACAGCCTTATATGCAAGGCCGCGGTGACACGGCTGCTCTGCATGTTGGGTGATTAGATGCACGTTTTTAGGCGTGTTCCCATGGGCTTCTATTAGAACTCGCATTTTCTGAAGGCGCATCCAGGATCCAGCATGTGAGACTTTGACGTGCGTTTGTGACAATGTGCGTTCTGATAGAAGTCAATGGAAAAATGCGTAAAATAGGCATCTAATCGCACTGCGCCCAAAATGCACTACACTGGTGTATACCTGGCCTTACGGGGGGGGGGGGGGGCGTTCTGAGGGACCCGGACCCCAAGCAGTGCCAACATTACTGTGAGGTAGCTGCTGTCATAGCGCCCCCTCCTGTCTTGCTGCCCCTCACCTGTCACTTCCTGGTGTTACTGACACCCGTGTGCAGGAGCCTTGTACATGGGACTCTCACAAGTGTTCTGTACTTCACCATAGTATACAGCGCCGCTATGTTCACTGGACACAGATCTGACAGCAGCATACTGCCCCCCCCCCCCATGCGTGTATTTATGTATGTGTAATATAAAAGTATATAAACAATCGCGTATAATGTCATCATAAGTAACACTTTTTGTTTTGTTGTGTTTTGCAGAAAGTTTCTCATTCCTGAATAATGTCCAGAAGAAGGTAGGTTGTTGTTCATGTTTCCTCTCATACACATCATTGTTTTCTAAACATTTTCAGGTTTTTCAGTGCACTTGTCACATTATCTGGCACAGCCAGTGTTCTGACAAAATAGGCAACTTGGCAGAATATCGAACCACGTCACTTAACCGGTTTATTTAAAACGTGATTAATTGCAGATTTCTTTGCAGCAATTTCACATGAGGAATACGTGTTTTGACACGAGCAGCAACCAAATGCAGTCTGGATCACAGTATTATGAGCGGAGATTGTTGCTCTGCTTCGACACTAACCAACAAAATGGCCGCCACAGAGGCGGCGACAACTTCGTCCCCGTTGGCCGCTGCGCTGTGAAAACATCCAAATGTTCCTTTACCTGACTGCATTCTGTTGCCGCTGTAGTCTCCAAACACAAATTCACCAAAATCTGCAATTACTGTGGGTTTTAACCACCCGGAAGTGACGGATATGGTTGGATATTCTGGCGAGTTGCATATTTTACCAGGGTCAGTGAACATGGCTGCCCGGGCACTAGTTTTGGGGGTGATCTCTGGCCCTAGGGGGTCTCTTCTGTATCATACAATATCTGATCTTCAGGGTTTCCTGCGGCACACTAAAGCAGGCCACATACGAGTCAAGCTGAATAAAAATTCTGGGTCATTTGTTTTTTCTCATTAGTGTGCCAGCTGTGATGGGCACTTTCAATTGCGACACAAAAATAATCGAATTCATCATGCTGGAATATGTTTCGAAAAAGGAAACCAATGATGGTACAATCGCATGCGCCACTTTCATTCTTCAAGCGACAATGTTCAGATTGACCACATTCACATGGGCGTAGTATAGCATACGCCTTTGCCAGGACTGTTTGCCCAAAAATGGAAGTAGTGGCTGCAATTGACATGAAAGGGTGGGATGCATGGAGCACCTCTGCAGGCAGATACGGCCCTCACACATGGCATGCCTGGTTGCATGAGGCCTAGATTTCTTGGCTCCGACATAGAACAGATTTAATTTTGGTGAAGTTGTAGATACACACACTTCCCATCACCCCTGCTCACTAGCCCTTCACCATGCAGCCCTGCACAGTGTGCAAGAAAGCAATCCATCCCAACCAGGTCCTGAGTCCAGGGCACCCATGTGCCATATCGGAGGGGGGCTACTGGTGCATAGACATGTTGGTCAGTTTTACACTTTTTTTTTTTTTCATATTCCAGTAACATGAAATAATGCACCGTGCACATGTGTTACAGAGCAATTTTGAATGGAACTCTAGTGCATTAAAACACAGGTCTCCAAACCAAGGGCCAGTTTACTGAGAGGGGCCAGACTGGCCAGTGGAAGTAGAAAATGTCCTGGGGTTGGTGGGAGTAAACAATTCCCCAGACATAGTGGTCACTGGGAGGAGGAATGGTGCCCCCGAAGGACCTAATAAATGTACGCAAAGGGCCGTATTCGGCCCGCAAGCCACAGTTTGGAGACCATGGCATTAAAGCAATGCCCTGCCATGTGTTGGATCACCAGGAATAGGTTGCCAAGCACAGAGAAGTGTATAGTGCTCCAGGGGTTTAGGTCACTCTTGTACCAGATACATACATTTTGTCATGTGCTGAATAATGAAACGCTAACATTCTCACATCACCAGGACCCGACTACCTACCTGGGCAATGTGGCTCACACTTGGGTAGACAGTTTTACTTTCTGTGCTCAACATTTTCCAGCATGTTGGAAGCTTTTCCGCAACATTTAAAACTCATGCCTTGTAGGCCAAATATTATTCAGCTAGTAGTCACCTGGTTGATGGTTGGAATACATGTATTTCTTGTAGCCATTTGGCCATGTCTGGCATAGAACTAAAAAGTAACTAAAGAAAATAACCTAACCCATCTTCAACTTTTTATTAATTGCAGTGGTCGTCTACAAGCAAGAAATGGTAATGCCGATACGGAAAACCAATGTCCATCTGGAATTGCTGTAAGAAAGCGAAAAGCTGAGGTAGGCCCATACAGTGGTTGACTCCTTGGGCCATATGTTTTCTGTTCCCCTTCATGCCAACTTAATTCAATAGTATACGTGTATGTAGTAACCAACTGAATGCCATCTTTCACTGGCGTGGGTTGTGATGAGTCGCATTTCACATGAGAACTTTTTACCAAATCGTCTTCCAGGACAGCAGATGAGATTTAGGCACCTCCTTTTAGCAGGAAGCTCATCACCAAAGACTTTAAAAGAGAGTCCTTCTGCTGAACTAGTCTGCTTTAGTGTTTCCTCTATACGGAGGAAATGCATCACCCGCAAACTGGGTGAGGGAGGCCCCTTTCTCTGGATGTTTCTTCCTCCCGCTTCTTTACCTAACTGGCTACCCTGGGCATAGCTGGTAGGGTTTTCTGCTAGATTGCCCCCAAAGACCCATCCTCAGTACAGGATGGAGGTGGCTTGGTTCCCTTCGACAGGGACTAACGTGGACAGCGTGGCTTCCCTGGGTACTATGGGTTTGGGTACTATGTGTTTGGGAGTCATGCAGTAGCACTCTGCTCAGCCTTGGTGCATGCTGGGACCAGCTAGAAGTGATGCACTGTGGGTTATTTTATGATTGCTATTTAACTTTGCACCATGGTCATACAACTTCACGGAGCATTCTGTATCACAAACTCGGCACTGTATAACTAGGGATACACACTGGAAACTCTGGTTTTCTGAGCACAGTTTTTATATTTGCAAGGGAAATCTGATGTATCATGTTGGCTTTGGGGTTGCTTGGCTGCTCTTGGTGGAAGTGCTTGACCTAAGACCCCTATTGACAGTCTGAATTTCAGTTGAATCACCCATAATACAAATAGCAAGTGGCCCTGCAACCACCTACTTGGGGAAATTGCCAACTAGCACATTGCTGCAGTCAGCCATGCACCTGTATTCAGGCAACCGCAGGAACCGTGGCCACCGAATACAATAGTGCCTCTAAATGCAAGGTTGGCATGGATGGGAGAATTATTTTTCTTAGCCTGTGAGCAGAAAAATAAAGCTGTGTGTGGCAAGCAATGGACTACAGCACAAGAGATGAATTGCATATAGACTAAATAAGGCTTTGGGCAGACTTGATTGTTAATCTCATGGCTTTATTCTTTTACAGGAAATAAAGGTACCGCAAGAACATCTACAGGACACAAAGAGACACAACTATGAGATCCAGGTAACTTCAACAAGAAGTATTGCCATTGGGGGAAAAAAAAAACGAAACCTTTATACTTGCCTAGGTGGATGCAGCATTGATCTGATGCTGTATCTGTCGGCTTTGCAGTGAGAACTGAGCGGTAAAGCACTGCTGATCGATCGCTCAGCTCTCCCCTTCGCTCTGAGCAGGGAGCTGGGACTGTTGGTCACTGACTCTCTTCTCTGCCCCCTCCTGTACTCACTGGAGTGCTGGGCAGGGGGAGGGGCTCGCTCAGATTCTCAGCGCATGGTTGAGAGGCTGATACGGATGCCGGTCCAGGCATCTGGGTGGATCCAAGCCATGGACCGGTTGAGTGACGTTGACAGTCAGACTTTAGCCCGCTGTTGGCTGAAAGCGGGTCACAAGCGTGCAGAACTAACTGCACACCTGTGACCTACAGTATGACTAAAATGGCTTTGATTATACTCCAAGGAGTAGCCATAAGATGTGGCAGTTAAACTTCTGGAATGGTTATAGTGGCGTGATAACTTCCAGCAGAACTCTGACAGCTGTCAGTCTTTGTATCCTTGTATAGGATGTATGTGGTCACTGGTGTGCAACCTCTGTTTTATAATGGAGATAAACTAAGGTTTTGCGATGGCCGTTGTCCCCTTAGCAGAAATGTGGTTTATGGGGGGAACCCAGTAGTAACATCCATTTCAGGAACATGTTTTGTACTCTTGTTCATGTTTTGACTGGTTTATAGTATTCCATATTACTAGACCCGTCCCATGTTTGTTGTAGCACTAAACGGCTTGCTGTAAAAGACTGCTGTCCTGGGTTTTGTGGGTGTAGTTTCCTGCAAATTCTTATCATTTGTGGTAGACCTTTCATTGGCAGTGATGGTGTACATTAATCTGTCTGCTTTATTTTCTGCAGAGCTGCTGGTCACAGATAACGGCTGGAGCGACTACCCCATGTGTTCTTATTGAAACTCCACAAAAGGAATCTCCTGACACGCCTGATGTCTCAAGATTTACGCGATACCGCTTCCAGAATCTCTTCATAACTCCATCTCCATTACCAGACCTCAGGTGGGAGTCGCCCCTTCATCCATAATCCATTGCATTTACAACCAAACCCTGCAATTATCAGGCTTTAGCTCCCGATTCCCCTGCAGTGAAAGGGGATTGGGTGGGGTGGAACATCGTAACTTATCTGGGCTTTGAAAGAATGTTTAAAAGTAAAATTTTAATTTGAAGGGGGTGTGATCTAATTAGAAGCATCAATTATCCCAACTACAAATTTGCTTGTTTGAAAGGAAGGGCAAAAAAACTTTTTACATTTTAATAATATATTTGTTTGTTTTTTAGTTGGGGCAACTCAAAAGATGTGTGGCTTAAGCTGCTAAACAAAGAGAACAAATACATCCACTCAAGCCAGATGCTTCAACCGCACAGTGCACTAACTCCTGACATGCGCTCTATTCTATTGGACTGGCTAATAGAGGTAAGTGCATTTTCCTGTGTGGTGTTTCTTGTTTGCCCTCCATAAAGCTGCTTGTTCTATACTGTTAGCAGTGATCATTTAGGCCTTGGAATCACATTTAGGCTGGATTCACACCTATGCATTTTTAATGCTTTTTGCAGATTTGCCCTACAGTCCATTTAAAACATTGTTTCCTATGGAACCCGTTCTGTAGTGCAAAATGCACTAAAAATGCATAGGTGTGAATCCAGCCTAAAAAGCTGTACCTGCGTTAAAATGTTTAATGTTAACCCGTTACCTGCGTTAAAATGTTTAATGTTACCCCGTTGGCGCCGGCCGCATGGAAATATGTGGCCTCTTGGCACAGAGGGGCTGCATGTTTGCGTAAATTGCTGTCCATACAGCCATGGGCACGTGCAGCGATCAGGAGTTTTTGTATCACAAGCTGTGCTCTTAAGGCCCCTCCAATAAACCTCTTAACGCTGGCGCTGCCTGGCCATTTAGGCTGGATTCACACCTATGCAGTGTTCATGCATTTTTGCAGATTTGCACTATAGTCCATTTAACATGGTTTCCTATGGAACACGTTCTGTAGTGCCAATATGCAAAAAACACTAAATGTATAGGTGTGAATCAAGCCTCAGGAGGTTAACGAAATGGGCCTCATTCACGTAGGTAACTACTCCATGCTTCTGTTTGCTATGTGTGGACCTGGATGGTGCCTTGAAACAAGTACACATGTTGCTTTTACTTATTTTTGGGTACTTGTAAATATTTTGTGGCTCTTTATGTAGGGATTGACAATGCATGACCCCATTATAATTGATCTTATTTTTCTTTAATCAGGTTTCAGAAGTTTATTCGCTGCACAGAGAAACCTTTTACCTGGCTCAAGATTTCTTCGACAGATTTATGTTAACCCAGACGTCTATCAGCAAAGGCATGCTCCAGCTTATTGGGGTGACATGCTTATTCATTGCTTCAAAAATAGAGGCAAGTGCAGTTCTTGGTGTGTAGATTTATTTTAACTTTTTTTTGATTGTACAAAAGGGAAAAGGCATCTTGGTGCAGCTGTGGTGCCAATCAGAAATGTGTGTGTGTGTGTGTGTGTGTGTGTGTGTGTGATATAGATCATAGATAAACTAGGCTTTATGCTACTGCAGAAATGGGAGTGATTCAAATCTTTGCAGCTCCTTATGACTTCAAGTTTACTGTAGTGAAATGGTCACTCCTGCAGGGCCTGTCATTTCTGTAAAGCGGCCTTCTCTTTATGCGCTATGGATACAGAAATCCACTTTAATTTTGATAGGAATGGACAAGTAAACACAGGCATTCCAACAGAAATTTAATGGGGGGAAATAAGTGTGTTTTACAAGTCTTGATGGGAAAAGTTGTGATTTCTAAATGCTTCATATATATCTTTTTATCAGTATGTAATGTGTGTGTTTTTTTTTTTTTTTTTTCCCTCCCCTCAGGAAATATATCCTCCTAAACTTCATGAGTTTGCCTATGTTACTGATGGGGCTTGCAGTGAGGAAGATATTATTCAAATTGAACTCATTATACTGAAGGTATGTCCTGTGATGTTCAGCTGTTAGAAGGTTGTGGATTTGTAATCGGTATTCATAAATGATGATGTCTTATTTATTGTGTCTCCTCCTTTTTAGGCTCTAAAATGGGAACTTGGTCCCATGACTGCAGCTGGCTGGTTAAATCTTTATCTTCAAGTCTCATCTCTGAAAGAGTCCCCTAAGCTTCTTCTACCTCAGTATTCACAGGAAAAATTCATCCAAATAGCACAGGTAAGCACCGGAGTGCAAAGGTTATTCTCACATATAGAAATATATGAAGGGCAATATGTAGATACTGTGTGTTTGCAGGTAAAAGCCTTAGGACTGTTTTTTGCCCTATCCAATGAATTGGATCAAGTATATGGCATGCTTGTTCCAGGTCAATGACAAGGCAGGTACTGGGAAAGGAGCTAGCACATTTGACCAACAATTGCAGTTCTGTGTGTTCTGCCTTTTTTTTTTTTTACACCAAAAATACCTGCTGAAGCTACGAAGTGCCCTTTCACATGGGGCAGATCAGTAATGATCCGCCCTGTGAACCTCTGTTTGCTCAGCGGGGATCGCTCCGTTGATCCCCCGCTGAGCTGGCGGATGACAGGGCGGTCCCCGCACACTGTGCTTTTCTCCGCTCTCCCCTATGGGGGGAATAGGATGAACACGGACCGTCTGTCAGTGTTCATCCGACCTGCAGACGGAAGGAAAAATAGGGTTTTCCTCCGTCTGCAGAATCGGAGGAATGCGGAGGCGGGCGTGAGTGGATGTTCATCCGCTGACACCCGCGATCTCATAGGGACCAATGTATGTCCCTTTTTTTATCCGCACACGGATGGATGAAAAAGCGGACTTACGATCCGCAAGTGTGAAAGGGGCCTTTATGGTTTATCTGTGTTGCTAGATGCCGAAATGTAGGACTCGGCCTGTGTCTTTGATTGACAGCAGCAGGAGCCAATGGCTGCGCTGCGATCAATCTATCCAATCAAGAGCGCGTCTCCGGTGGGGGATAATGGGATTCAGGTGAGTAAACCCGGGGGACTGGTCAGTGACAGAAGTTTTCATCTGAGGGTTTACAACCCCTTTTGTTAATGCAAATGAACTCACGTGCTATTTAATGGTTTCCTTCTGCTGATAACTAAATGAATGCCGCCATTTTGTGAGTGAGAAATATTTAACTTGTTAATCATTTTGTGAAACTGATCCCTTATCTTAGTAGTTTTAGGCATGCCATTTAAGTTTCCAATTTGACTTCTGTGTTTTTACTAATCCTGTTAATCAAAAAAAAATTCTAAATGGTGTCCTGTAAATAAAATGTTTTGTGCTTGTCATTGCAGCTTCTAGATCTGTGCATCCTCCATATTACCTCTCTGGATTTCCAGTATAGGATTCTGGCAGCTGCAGCTTTATACCACTTTACTTCAATGGAAGTAGTAGCAAAGGCAACAGGTAAGGGTTTTCTGAGTGTGGGAATCCCCCCCTCTTTTTTTTTTTTTGTATTTATTATATATTTTTAAATATATAATCTAGATTTCAGCAAGTCTGTAGTAAGAGGGGGAAGGCTACTATTTTTTTCTCGTTTCCAAAAAATGTTGATTAATGGCTGCTGATTCTGACGTGCTTTGTCAACATCTCAAAGTATTAATGGCAAAATCCTGGCAACTAGCACTTTATTTATTTTCCTTATTATCCCTGTTGGCAATAGGGCTCTTTTAAAACTGTTAGCCACTGACAATGGTTATGCACATGCTTCATTATCTGTTAAATCAAATGGAAAGGCACCTCTTCTTCACCTCCTCCCAAAAAGTTGGGAATGGCAGCTGCCCTCTTTGAGTTAACCTAGGCTGCCCCTGCACAGATTTACTGAATCCCCACGATAGAAGGATGCAGGTAGTAGTCCTCCCCTGCTTCTTGTGAATTTGACTTGCTGAGGAAAAACATTACCCCTAAGCCCATAGTGGATGGGTCACTTAATTTTGGCAGATGAGCATCCTTAATCTCAAAAATGTATGCAAAAGTTCCTTATGGGACTTATGATTTGGCATAAAATAATATTGCTTTATTTCCTCATAGGTCTGAATTGGGAAGAAATTTCTCAATCAGTCTGCTGGATGAGCCCGTTTGCAAAAGTGGTGAAGAGAAACCCACCAGTAAAACTGAAAGCATTTAAGAAGGTTTCTGCAGAAGATCGACACAACATCCAAACTCACTTGGACTACCTTGACATGCTGGTATGTGTACTGACACCCTGTCTTCTTCTAGAGGAAGGGGTGGCAGAAATTAAATCTTGTGTGACATTGCTTTTGTTTTATGGTTGATAAGAAAATACTGTAGTTATTATACTACAGTTAACACTTTACCTTCCTGTCACTAACTTCTTTTATATATACTTGCCTGTCTCCTTTTTTTTGGATTGTTTTTTCCTATACAGAGTTATGGTGGTCATATGTACATGAGAAGGAAATGTGGTTAGACACCTGCCTGTGAGGTGAAATGGGCCCTTTTTGCCTAAATAGGGACGATCACATTTAAAATTTGTGTAACCCTCCCAAACTAGAGTATCTAAAAAAAAAAATCCTGTAAGGCAATTGCATACTGGCACATTATGATATAATTGCCTTTTAGAATGAAGCCCCTACTGTGGCACAATGTCATAGCTGAGAGGGCTGCCATCTGTGCCTGCTCTTTCTTCAGGGTACACATGCTCTGGCTTTGTGATTGGCTGGAGCCGCGATGTTGTCAGCTGCATCCAGGGTGAATATCTCCTAAACGATGCATGTTTATGAAATATTCATTTTACCCACAGGTGAGCCTTATAGCATGGTTGCTCAATCTGTGGCCCTCCAGCTGTTGTGAAACTACAAGTCCCATGATGCATAGTAAGGCTGACAGTTACAACCATGACTCGCTGAGGCATGATGGGACTTATCCTGCAACAGCTGGAGGGCCACAGGTTGAGCACCCATTCCTTTTTATAGACTTGCCTGTAGGTAGAAATCACAAAGCAGGCTTTACTACCGCTTTAGGCCTAAAGCTCATCTATGCAGATTCCAGGTGCATTTTGCAATACACATTTTTGATCCATTGAAGTCTATGGAACCAAAAAAAATCCCTGGCCCTTTTCCATCAAATGCACAGGTGTGAAATACATCCATAGGAAACCAGGACTGTAGTGTGTTCCTACAAAACTGAAAATACACAAAAAAAAAAAAATTGCAGAGGTGTGAACCAGGCCTTAAATGGCTTCAACAAGGCTTGCTGACAGCGTTTTAGCATGTTTTACAAGTTTTTTTTTTTTTTTTTTTTTTTTATAAATTAGATGGTGGTATGGTTTAGTGCTGGTAATGAATAGCCATAGTCCGCATCTGCACCCTACAAGTTACTGCTGTATTGGCTATGCACAATATTTACAGATACAAACATCTGATGCCACTGGACATCAGGGCTTTAACTAATGTGCAGTGGAATGAGTAGGCATGACAAGTATTTCAGACTGTAAACTTGAGACACTAACCACAGTAATCATGAAATCTGTTCAGAGGACAGGGATTTTTTCACATATTCCTAGCATTTTGTGCTAGGCTTTCCCTTCATAGGGGGGGAATACAAATGTGCAATAGAAGATCATGATGGTATGGGGAAGCTGGACAGGTGTAAATACAAACGGCATACCTAAGTTTGAATATATCTTTCTCATGTGTTTTATACATAAATGGTCCCAGCTGTCAAACAACTTGTATGTAATAATTCTCTTTTCTCTTGTAGGAAAATGTCAAGGTGAGAGCTGAACCAGTGGTGGTAGAAGAACAGTCTCCTATGGTGGTTGCTGGCATTCTAACTCCCCCTAAGAGTACAGAGAAGACTCAGATTTTATAATGGAGATTGATCCATTGGCATAGTTGATGTGGGTCTCCTGGACATCATCCTGCGTGCATTGGAGCTGGAACAAGCTTTATTTCAACTTGACTTCATTTATCTTGCAAGCACTGTTGCCTAAGTGCTTGTGTATGTCGTTTACTAACTTATTTATTATCCGGATCTACACAGGCAGCTTGCAATTTTACTAGAACACAGTTTCTAGATCGGAAGAACCTTTACTGCTCTATTCAGCTGGTTTATCAAGTATTATATATCCTTACTCCTAAGGAGATTGCTATAGGAAGCTCAAACTTATGTTGTTATACATAAGGAGGGACCATACAATGCCATCTGGGTGTTACAATTTTCACAATGCAGCTATTTCATCAGACCCCTTTCCTTGTGCTGTGTGTAGATCACAGGTGGCAACTGCTCCAAGGTTTCCATCAATGCATGGTTTTAGATATTTTACACACGCGATAACTGGTGCTTTTATGTAGGGGAAGTCTGCCTCCATCATCCAATGTAGGGAAGGCCCTACCCTGCTGTTTAAAAAGTTACGTGTGGATTGTTTTAACTGTTAAGGTGCCTAAAAAATGTTTTCTAATATGAGCGTTATGTCAATCTCCCCTTCCCCAGTGTGCAGATGATCAGGACTGCTACTCTGGGAAGAGCAGTGATCAGACATCTGCATAGACAGTGAGTGTTGTTGGGTGATTGCAATAAATTGTAAGATTATTGCGCTGATATTTAACATGCTACTGTGGGAGGAGAGATTGGGCTTCCGCTAGCCTTGCTTTTAAAGAAAAAAAAAAAATTAATACATTTGAACTGTGCTGTGCCTGAATAACCTATGTATTGGGTCCTGCATCACTCCAATGCTACTTGACAGAGCCAGAAGCATGAGCCCAGGAGAGGGTGCCATATGTTTGTATACATCATGGGCTCATGCTGCTGGCACAGATAAAAAAAAAAAAAAAAAAGTGTCTGGTAAGGGTGGTAATCTTCCTACTGAATTGTAGTTTTTATTTTTTGGCGGCAGAGGTTTTTGGACAAATGGGCCCTTTTCACACAGGGTCTGCAAGTTCAGTGTGGGATCTCTCTGCTGAGCAGGCGCAGGATGGGTCCATGTCCGCTCTACACAGCCCACTGTCCTTGATGGGGCAATTGGATCCATCAGGAGGCTGGGGAATAGGTCCCCCATCCGTCCTGGTTTTGGCAGACAAAATTGGATGGTGATGGGTGTCAGCGGACATGTCTATTGCCAGCTCCATAAAAGACTGGAGGGTCCAATCTAGTCCCTGTGAAAAACTGACCAGCTGATTGGATTGCCTGTGTGAAAAGGTGCCTTTATTATTTCAAGTGCAAAAGAAAACTGATCCTGTCAGAAAACCAATGTGCTTGTAACTGCCTTTGCTGCAATGAAAACAGTTATAAAACCCGTTTAGATCCCTTTTAAACTACAACAAACTTTGCTCTGGGATGGAGGTGAAAGTATTTTCTAGTCTTAACATCTTATCCTATAATGCCAATACTGTTGAGTGTTGTAGTACAAGAAGTACCAAGCCTATTAAAAGGGAAAAAAAAAAGAAAAGCCACACAAACTGCAATATGTCGAGCATTTGCAGGCTGTACTATACATGGGGAAGGGGGAGATTTACTTAAACTGAAGTGCTCAAAATCTGGTATCTGGTTCATGGTAGCCAATCAGCTTCTAGATTGTTCAGTTAAGCTTTGATAATAAAACCTGAAAGCCGATTGGTTTGGTTTCTATGCAGAGCTGCACCAGATTTAGCATTCTCCAGTTTTAGTAAATGTGCGTGCCTCCCTTAATGTTTTTTGGTTTACATACCTTAGGCACACTGATTTTTATCTTGCCGTTTATTTCACCTTATGCTTTATTTATAGATCAGATGTGATCTGTCAGGTCCAAAAACATTAGGGTTTCTTCAAACTGTGTCTGAATGATATTGTTGTCCATGTGTTGGAATTCTCCAACGGCTATAAATGGTGCTTTCAGCTGCAGCTACCTATTTTAGTCTTACGGTTTAGCTGTAGGTGTCGCGTGGCATCCTTTACATTGACTGACTGATGTGTAAACATGGCCTTCTATGGGTTATTAATACATGCAGACCCTATAGGAGTATATGTAGTGATCTGTAATCTGGGTTTCTAACCCATCTATAAAATGGTAAAGCAAGGTTTGTTAATTTCAGGTGCATTATATGCAAAAAAACAAACAAACTCAAACATGCAATTTACAACTGCCAAGTGTCTTATTTCACTGTTGGGGGGGGGGGGGTGTGTAAAGATGTGCTTCTCCACAGTGGTGTCAGTGCATTTAGTTTACTAAATCTGGTGTAGCTCTGCATAGAAATCAATCTGCTGTGCAGGTTTTTTTTTTTTGGCTACCATGAAGAGCTGTACCAGATTCTGCACTCTGCAGTTTTTAGTAAATCAACCCCCTGGTACTTTAAAAAGGGCCAAATTGTTGTCTAGCTCAGACTTTTGCAACCCTTGACCAAGGCCACTAATGAAAATTTGTATAGAATGCTACACATACAGCATCGAGATGATGCTAAAAAAAAAAGTCTATTCAAAAAATAAAATTATATATTTTTAAGCAAGACATGGGCAAAAAACATGTAATGTCCTATACATTAAACAAACTAAAAAAAAAGCCCATTAACATAATTTATCTTGTGTCTCAAGTTACGGCTTGTTGCAAATCGAGGAAGCTGCGACTCTAGTATGTACTAACGGTAATGCCATCCCCTTCTATTCAGGCTCGGTTCACAGCAGGGGTCAGTTTCAGCCCGAATTTGCACCTGAAACAGACCAAAAGATGCACAGCGGTTTTCTGCAAAGTGCACCAGACCTGCTGCGCAGATGTGTGAAACGGCTCCATAGAGAGCCAGTCAAAATCTCCTGCTATTGGATGTGGGGATCCCTTATCCAAAGGCGTGAACCCAGCCTAAATCCTTACACTATACTGGGGTATTTTCTTCCCTTAAAAACAGGTATACATTTCTTTATAAAAACCATCAAGGTCTAAGCTATGAAATATCTTGTGTGCCAGGTTTATTCATTGATTCTACATCTGTTGCCTTTCTTGTGTACTGTGAAACCTCAGTGCAGTTATAAAATGTGATGCTGCTAGATTGATTTAAATTGTTTTCTTTTATATCAGGGCAAGTCATTTGCCTCTGTTTGCTTGGCTGTAAAACAAGCTGGCAATTTTATGTCATTGAACTTTTTTTTATCACGTTTTTACACCACTGTTCAGGAAAAAATAAAAAAAAATGTACATTTGTAAAGTTACGACCTGTATATTGTCTCAGGCTGAAGTGAGATTTTTGTACAAATGTAAATATGTATAAAATAAATTGTTGCTATTTATTTTGTGTTGGCATAATTATATATACACACTTACATGACAATTTAGAAATACAATTTAGCCATTGCTTGAAGGAAGGTCTTTTTCCGCCTCTGTGCAGCCAGTTGCAGCACTTCTTCAGGGTTACTGGCATTGAGTTCTGGTTGCCCAATGGCTTTTATCTGTGTATGGTAGAGAACAGCGGTTGTTACTGCAGGCTCTGGGAATTGGACAAAATTCATAAATGCAGTTTCCACAACCAGCCTAATCCTAGTACAGAATAGGCCAATTCTATGTAGCTAACTTATAGGGAAATATTGCGTAAAGCCCCATTTCTTCAAGTAAGGAAAGGCTTAAGAATAGGATAAATGTCCAAATCTAAGACCCAATGAAGCAGAGCTACTGAAAAGCTCACCCCTTTGACCCTCAATGGCTAATGGGTAGGCAAGAGAATATCGACTCCAGTATCAGCCTGGTGAGTTAAAAACTACCAGAAGGGTTGAAGATAGCAGAAACTATCCTCCCTGGTATGCAGTAAATACATCTGGAGCAACCATCCTGAATGGCTTTATTAGAAGTCTAGGGGTGTTCCTGAACCTCCAGATCTAGTGCAGCAAAGAACAGAAGACTTATACAGCTGTGGACATATGTCTGTTAGAAAGCCAACAGAGGAAGAAACCTGAGGATCGCTCTAAATCTGCCATGGTAGAGGACCTAATCCCAGTTGAATAAATTGCTGAAGTCAGTAAGGGGTTTCCTGCAGTATGAGACTAGTGTGCCAGGCTTGGCTGATCATCCAGGCAGACACTGCCTTATAAGAACTTGGCCTGCCTAGACATGTGAACCTCTCTATGAAGCACAATGTATTGCGTTATACAGGGACACGCATGCTCTTGACATATGGAAGACTCATCCGTGCCTAGTAATGGCGACCTTCTGAAGGCAGAATCTGGCCAAAGAGGAGGGGGGATATGAATGCAAGAGGCACTGTGCTGTAAAGGGGACTGCAATCATTACAGTGCAGTCCCTGTCGATTTGCCATGTCCCTTTACAATGCAGCCCCCATTACATTAATGTAAAACGGGGGGGGCTATGGAAGGACTTTGTGAATATCCAGTCCCCTGGAAAAATTGCCTGCCACGAAACAGGTGCCAAACAGGTTGGAGACCGCTGAGCTATGGGATTTATTCCGACTTGGTAAAGCTGAAGGAGACTTCAATAATGTGGATCAGATAACTACATGGTTGCCGGAATCGAGCTTGCAGGCATCAGTTCATAGTCACAAGAAAAAGACACAAGCCCATCTGGTTCAACCAACAGAAAAAAAAAAAAACACTCCATATACATAACTCCATACCCACAATTGATCCAGCGGAAAGCAACCAACCTCCCCCAAAATAAAGCATGATCCAATTTGCTCCAGCAAGGAAAAACCAACCCCCCTGATACCCTAGAGGGCAAGCAGATTTTTCCTAGATCAACAATCCCTGGTGTTATTAGCTATAGTTGCATAAAAGTAACCCTTCAGAGGATATGAAGTAGATGCTCCTGGAACCATTAGTGTGTGAAACCTCACTTAGCGCATGCGCTGTGTTAACCCTTATTGCTTAGAGATCTGGTGTGGCGGGACTGTAAAAAGATACCCAGCAGCGCTACAGGGAGGTAGCTTTTGGTGCTTCAGCCCAACTGGCCTTACTCCTGAAGCGACTCCTCAGAGACAGGGCCTGAGACTCCGCCCACAGCTCTGACCTGAAAAGTGCTCTGCAGAGAACTTAAACGCTTGGTTCTCAGAGCTCCCTGAGCAGAGAGCTGGTGACTATTGGGCTTTAGCCCGCTGTCTGCTGAAAACAAAACCACATGAGTGCCAAACAATCTACACTCCTGTGATCCACCACTCCATCCCATAGACCAGGCATGTCCAAAGTCCGGCCCGCGTTCGAAAAAAAAAATTATTTATTATTTTTCTCTTATGGGCCCCCCAGGGCCACAAACTATATATACTGTATTTATCGATACTGCCTCAGAGGGGGCGGGAGGGACGAGTGCTGTCTAATTACATACAGAAGAATCGCCTGTTTACTCTGCGGCATCTGTAATAGGAAGTCCCATCTCCTAGGCTGCCATTGGACGACTGTTCTGTCTATCATAAGAGACGGAAATTTATATTAAAGAGGCCACCCTCTAAACAGGAGATTCTCCTGTATGCAATCTGTTGGCACTCATTCCGCCCCCCTTCCTGTCCCTCCGAGGCTACAGATGGGCATCGATCAGGCTGCATTGATAGGCACTGACCCCACAGACTTTTGTTCCCCCCCTGAGACTTCCCTCTTAAAGTGAAGGTGTGTAATATACACCAATAAAATACGGTATAGCCAAATAACATTCCCAAGCTCAGCCTTAGTCCTGAGTGGCGCTTGGGGCCACAAAAGATATATATCTAGCTATTTATATTAACCACTTAACGCCCGCCCACTGTATATATACACGTCCTCTTTTTAAAGATGGATATCTCGGTAACGGCAGCAGCTGCTGCCACAACCGAGGTATCCATCTCTTCGGCGGGCGTGTAATGATAACGGCGGTCTCCGCGGCAGCTTCACCGCGAGATCGCCGTTATTGGTGGCGGGAGAGGGGGCCCTCCGCCGCTTACCGTAGCGGCGGAGGAGATCGGGTGCTGCTGCCTGAGCGGTGAGGACTCGAGTGAGGGCAAGATGGCCCCCACCCGTCCTCATAGCTTTGCTGGGCGGAAGTGACGTCAAAACGTCAGTCCCGCCCAGCGTCTTAAAGAGACAATTTTTTTGTTGTCATTTTTTTAAATCACAAAATTTCCATATTTTTTTTTTTTTTGCATTGAAGTCTAAATATGAGATCTGAGGTCTTTTTGACCCCAGATCTCATATTTAAGAGGACCTGTCATGCTTTTTTCTATTACAAGGGATGTGTACATTCCTTGTAATAGGAATAAAAGTAATACATTTTTTTTTTATATTTCAGTGTCAAAAATTATAAAATCAATAAAAATAAATAAGAAAACAAAAAACAATTTTTTTTTTAAAGCGCCCCGTCCCGACAAGCTTGCGCGCAGAAGCATACGCGAGTAGCGCCCGCATATGAAAACGGGGTTTAAACCACATAAGTGAGGTATCGCCGCGATCGTTAGAGCGAGAGCAATAATTCTAGACCTACTCTGTAGCTCAAAAAATGCAACCTATAGAATTTTTTTAAACGTCGCCTATCGAGATTTTTAAGGGTAAAAGTTTGACGCCATGCCACGAGCGGGCGCAATTTTAAAGCGTGACACTCGGCGTAACATTATCTTTCACAATATATAAAAAAATTGGGCCAAATTTATTGTTGTCTTATTTTTTAATTCAAAAAAGTGATTTTTTTTCAAAAAAAGTGTGCTTGTAAGACCGCTGCGCAAATACGGTGTAACAAAAAGTATTGCGATGACCGTAATTTTATTCTCTAGGGTGTTAGAAAAAAAATATATATAATGTTTGGGGGTTTTAAGCTATTTTCTAGCAAAAAAAAAAAACTGTTTTAGTCTTGTAAACGCCGAATCTGAAAAACAGGCTTGGGGCTTAAGTGGTTAAAGAAGGTGCACAAAGAAAGAAGGGCCTGCCGTGCACTTCCCGGTGCTAAGGAACAATGTATCAACTGTTGAGTGATGACTAATAAGGATACCATAAGGTAAATAAAAGAATTCAATAGAATCATAAATAGGTCCACAGAGTGAAGTGGGTCTATCTGTAGCAGCCGCTATTTAAAATAAATGGAAAACCATTTAAAAACACAAAATAAAGTATCAAACCATAGAACAAAAAGTCCAATTGATAAACAGCGCTAACCACAAGATATACTGTTAAGTAAATACTTTCAATAAAAATCTATTGTTAAAAAAAAAAAAAAAAAAAAAAAGAGCCTTGAACAACAATTCCTTTTACTCAGACTTCCATCGTCTCTCCAAGGTCAGCAGGGGTTAATTTCAATCAGGGCACATAAAAAACAAAGGCACTAAAATAGTGTATTCCTGTTTTAATAGATGCCCCCTAAAAACAATCCCGCTTCAAATGCGCGTACAATGTAAACACTTGTCATGAACATAAAAAAAATTAAAAGGGTTCACCGATATCCTCCGGACACAGGGGTTGCGCATGTGCTAGCTGTCCGGAGGATAGCGGTGAACCCTTTTCATTCCTTTTATGTTCATGACAAGTGTTTACATTGTACGCGCATTTGAAGCGGGATTGTTTTTAGGGGGCATCTATTAAAACAGGATTACACTATTTTAGTGCCTTTGTTTTTTATGTGCCCTGATTGAAATGAACCCCTGCTGACCTTAGAGAGATGATGGAAGTCTGAGTAAAAGGAATTTCTATTCAAGGCTCTATCTTTTATATCTTGTGGTGAGTGTGAACCCCGGAGGGGGAGTGTGACCCACTTTCGAGGTGAAGACTGGGAACTGGTGTAGGGTGCACTACATTACTTGTCCTAGGATCACTTATCACCCTAGAACTCTTATCTCTCTCTTTTGGACTTTTATATGAGGAATTGGACTTCAGCCAACATTTTAGCGCTGTTTATCAATTGGACTTTTTGTTCTATGGTTTGATACTTTGTTTTATATATATAAAATCTATATCTCCATCCAAATAACACGCCCAAGCTCATCTCTTCACCACACACAGCCACAAAGGCAAGAGAATTCTTGTTGGGCAGTGTATTAGAGCTCAGACGAACACACTTGGACCAAATTTTAATGGTTCATAGAATGTCAGGCAAAATGGTCGGCCCTCACGCACGTTCACTTCATCAAAGCTGGCCCTCTTTAAAAAAAAAATATATATATATATGTTTGGACACCCCTGCCATGGGCACAAATGTAAATATTGAATTTATAATCTTTTTTGTGTATTATTAGGTACAACCACCCCTGCCCCAACTTCATGGTGTAGCAAAAATATATTCAGAGCCCACAAGGCTAAACCTGAACCACACTGGACTGAAGGATTGTGGAACCAGCCTGCAATGTGATTTTCGGGGGGGGGGGGGGGGGGTTTTGTATTGTGGCACATTTTAGACCTGAGTGTACGGGTTAAAGGAGTAGTACATGCCCCGTCAAGGCACTTTGTTTTCTGTAGTACCTAAATCCTAATTTCTGAGAGTCTCCACAGTGGAAGCACATGCATTTTAATGTATGGGCAGAGGGCAGGTGAGTCTGGAAGGAGCCTACCTCTCCTTAAAAGGCACTGGGGCACAGTGAATACCCAGCACATAGCACTATGACAGCAAAGATATCAGTGCGTTGCTTGACCAAAAGAATTAAAATACAAACAAGTGGTCACTGCAGCAAGGAGCCCTGGAAGGGCTACATAAGTCAACAAATACAAAGATTTCCAAGCTCAAACTTACCAACCAGCCAGCGACCAACCAAATTGACCGGTCTAACAATATGCGTTAAGAACAGGAACTGTTCTCGTAGAAGTTAGAGTTGGGACTACAGAAAACAGGGTGCCTTGATGGTGCTCTGTAGCATATACATGTATTTGCAAATGTGTGCAGACTAAACCCCTGTTCTTAATGCATATTGTTAGACAGGTCAGTTTGGTTGGTCACTGGCTGATTGGTAAGTTTGAGCTTGGAAATCTTTGTATTTCCTTGGCAGGGGTGTTTGTACCTAAAGACCCGTACACACAATGGGATATTCCAACAACAATTGTCCGATGGACGTGTTTTGTTGGATAATCCGACCGCCTGTATGGTCTATTGGACAATTGTTGTCGGAATTTGCAACTACAAATGTTGGATGGTCATGCTCTCAAATTGTCCGACAAATGTGTTCCATCGGATTATGCGATCGTGTGTTCACAAGTCCGTTGGACTAAAATCCAAAGTACAAACACGCATGCTCCGAACCAATGCCAACCATAAGACAACATTAGCAGAAGTTCCCGAAAGGGTGGTGCTAAAGAGCAGAAAACCCTAGTAGTTTCTTGAATGTTGGCTGAAAAAGTTCACGGTCAACGCCCTTCAGGCAAAAATCCACGGATTTGTCCGATGGAAGTCAGATCATGTGTAGGAGAGTTTATAATTCACAGAGTTACAAAAAATAAATGCTTACATTTGTGTCTATGGGATGGAGTGGTGGATCTGGGCAATGGGCAGGCACCAAGATACTAGAATGGCATTTTCCCAAACAGGTTACAATCAGGGTACTCCCACATGAAAACAAATTTAAACTTACCGCTATCTGTCTTTTATCGACCTCTCCCCGTTTATGGTGTAAATCTGAAATACTAGTTAAAGAGATTACACATGGGACAAGTACCAAATTATTCTCCTTTTTACGCACAAAGGGCCCCAACTCCCAGGCCGCGGACCGGTATTGGTCCAAGGCCTGTTGATAGCCTGGCCGGGCATTGGGAGGTGAGTGGCAACCGCAGTCCCAACAGGCATATCACAAAACATGGTCGCTGCTCACCTCCTGCTGTTCTGCTGTGTCACAGAGCCCCTGTCTTTTCTCCCGGGTCTCCGGCTGGAGATCTGCTCTGGAGAGTGAGTCTTTCATATTAACAAGCGGATAACCACCCACTTGTTAACATAATGTAAAGGGGACTGAAAACACTGTGGAAACTGTAAAGGGGGAGCAAAAGGACAGACTCTGAATATCCAGGCCACCCACTGGTCCCTGGAAAAATTGTCTGCCATGAAAGCAGTCCCTGGTGCCAAAAAGGTTTGACCGCTGGGTTGGCAAATCCAAATATCTGGTTGCCATCAGGGCCGTTTGCTATAAAGGCCAGTGATTTTTGTTATGCCCGATTATACTGGTCAGTCTAAGTCACTGATCGTTTATCCAACTCATCAATATCACATTTGCAATATTTTTCAGTCTGGCTGAAGGATACATGTTAAATACTCCAGAATGGTCACATCCCATATGTATTCATAGTAGGAATCCATTGCATCATGGCTGGAATAGAAAATTAGACAAAAAAATATTATTTCCCACTTAATTCAGAACTTGAATCATATCATAAAGAGAGCAACATGAAATAGAACTTTGACTTGCTTTTAAAATTCATATATTGGAGTACAGTAGGCTGAGTATTCATAGCCCCTGGGTTCTAGGCTGGTATCTTCAGCTGATTGGACACTGGCAAGTTTTTGAGGACATGCCTCCTGGGCAACCCCCTTATAGCTTTAATCCACTCCATAAGTCCTCCGTTTTGTAGCAAGCAATGCAGAGTGACCCAGGAATAGAGAGGAGGGTGTCCTGTGTCCTGTACTCCAAGATAAAAAGGATTTTTGACTTGCCTGTAACTTCCTTGTACAGGACACAGGCCGAGTATTTTATAGACCCTAGGATGTCCCCAAACAATGAATGAGAAATGTGGGCAAAAACTAGGCAAACAGAACTGTGCCAATAGGCCCACAACAAGGGTCAAAAGAACCAAGAAACTTTTAAAGTGCTCTGTGGAGGTAGAGACTCCGAATGGAAATGGGTTTTGAACTTTTCAGTGTAAAAGAATAGATTATCTGTGACATCTTTTATGAATTTTGTCAAGTCTGTGCTCCTTTCAAAGGGCACATGTGAGGCATCTTTTACAGGCAGATTCAGATGACCAGGGTTCAGATTCTGGTCATGTGAATGGAAATCGGAGCCATTCTAGAAATTTGTATCAGAACGTATTCTAGGGAACACAAAAGAGCAAGGCAGAAGATGGTTCTGTAATTGCTTAGGTAAACTGGAATACAGCCTATAACCAAGGGTATGAATACTCAGCCTGTGTTGTGTACTGCATGATTAAGAGAACACTTTTCTTAGTATCGAGGGTTAGCACCTTTGCTAGCTTTTTTTTTTTTTTTTATTGGTTATGTGTGACCTATGGGGAGATTTCTCTTTAGTTCCTGTCCTTCCTATTGGTGCTTCCTGTGACAGGAAATAAATATCTCCCAAACAAGGACACAACCATTAAAACCTGATAGTGACTCTAAGGCCTCGTACACACGACAGAGGAACTCGACGTGCCAAACACATCGAGTTCCTCGTCGAGTTCAGGGATGAAGCCGCCGAGGAGCTCGGCGGGCCGCTTTCTCCCATAGAACAACGAGAAAATAGAGAACATGTTCTCTATTTTCTCGACGAGTTCCTCGGCGGCTCCATCGGGCCAAAAGTGTACAGACGACAGAGTTTCTCGGCAGAATCCGGGTTTGACCGAGTTTCTCGGTGAATTCTGCCGAGAAACTCTGTCGTGTGTACGAGGCCTAACCCTTCCCCATTCGATCCACAATCTAAAAAAAACAAAGCAAAAACAAACACATTTGGATGGACATCTTTTCTACTGTATCGAATGCAGCATTACCCATTTTGTTCTTGAAGAGATTTGAAAGCAGTTTTGTAATCAACTTCTCTAAGGAACTGGCAGAGTATAGCAACCTGTAAAAAGAATAAGCATGAAATCTTGGTGATAAAGACTGTGTAGAATATAACAATGTATATATAGATGTTTATCGTGCAGAGGTTTACACTCAACCCAACCGCATCTGCATATTGCATCCACCTTCTCTTTACTGATGTGGATTTTCTCCAGGTATTCTGGTTTCCTCACAAAATGTAAAGACATGCTGATACAATAGTTCCCTCCCACCCAAAGGCCCAATGCCGGTGCTAGACTATTTTGCGCCCTTGGCAAGACCAGCTACCTGCACCCCCCCCCCAAATAAAAACTGTTGACCCTTGTAGTGCCCCCACCATGTGAAGGGGCCGCTGACACTTGTAGTGCCTCTACCTGCTCTTGTATTATATTCCAGCTCAGGCAATGGCAGAGTACTCTCCTTAGTATATGGACCTTCACAAACCACACCAAAGATAGCATACCCCTCTACCGACACTGCCAGTCTATGCATATGCTACCTCCACAGACAACTACACACTGGGACTTACTGGAGCTTACAGAGTGTGCTGCTGGCTTAGTGGGCTGCACAGAAGGCACGCTCCCGTCCTCATCCTCACACTTTAGCATCAATGCTTCCTGCTCCAATATTCCTCTCCGAGGACACGCGGCACAGTGGCCCCCGCCCAGCCCTGCTTTAAGGCAAGTCTGTGCCGGCTGGCCCAGTTAGCCCCTGCCAGTGCCAACCCCGCAAAAGGCCTGCCGTTTGAGAGTGTATGACTGCTGCATGAACATCTGTAAGCTCCTTTAGGGGCAGAAACAAATGTGAACAATTCAATGTTTCCTAAAAAGCTTTATGAATAAGTAGTTTCAAAGAGAAGTATGGCCAAAGCTTTTTGGGTCATACTTCTCTTCTGGGTCTTCAGGCTCTGCAAGGATCCAGACTTTAGGTTCCACCCAGATGTCTGACTGGCAGCTGGCTGAGCCTCTTAATGTGCTGCTGAAAGCCTGAGCCAGACGCTCCCATCTCCTCCACAGCCTGGCGCTGCAGTGAGCTCTGGAGACTGAAAGTCACCTCTCTCTGCTCAGTGAAGACCAAGAATTCAGCGAGCAGCAGTCATTTGACTGCCGAGTTCTCAGTCTTTGAGCCAGCTTGGGGCAGGGCTGGACTGGGACAAATATTTGGCCCTGGACTTCATCCAGAACGGCCACTTTGACAGGTCTCTCCCATGGCGGCCGGACAACCCCCCCCCCCCCCCACCCGGCCAGCCAACCCCGATGTCCACCCAAGCCCCTCTCCCGCTTCACTAGACATTAGCCATTCTACTTTATTACATGATGCTCTGGCACCCCATGCGCCTCTATTCCCCCGTCCTCCCCCCATAATGCTCTGGTCCCCCGCAGCTCTCACCTCCTCTTTCTGGCTAGTTAACTTCAGCGTGACTGAATACAGACACGCTCCTCGGGAGTCACACTGAGAAGATCATCCTACGATCCGGAAGGACGGCGGCCACACACAGCTGTGACATATGCTTCCTCGGCAGTCGTTCTCCTGGTCTTTACTTCCCCCGCTCTCCAACCTGTCTGCTGCTGCGGAGAATCTACATGGACGGCGGGGGAAGAAAAGACGAGGAGAACGAGTGCCGAGGAAGCAAATGTCACAGCTGTGTGTGGCCGCCGTCCTTCCGGATCGTATGATGAGCTTCTCAGTGCGACTCCTGAGGAGCGTGTCTGTATTCAGTCACGCTGAAGTTAACTAGCCAGGGAGAGGAGGTGAATGCTGCGGGGTGGGAGAGACAGACGAGCGGAGGGGGGGCGGCGGTCCGCTGTCACTGAAGCCAGCCCACTGAGCCATCAGCCCACCGGGAAACTCCCTGTAGTCCCGATGGCCAGTCCATGCCAGGCTTGGGGACAGCTAATTCATCGGACCAATGCTGCAGCCATATAGGGGAGCATAGATGCATTTAGTTTTTAAATATCCCACACTTTTCTTTTAACATATACAACACAGAATACAGCAGTGGTGGTTAACTGGAGACACGCTGAAGTACACAGAGTCTGGGAACATGTTATAAAGACACTACTAGAGATCACTGATAATACAGTCCCTATAAAAAAAAGAAATTATCCCAGTATCCAAGGGCCTCACAACAACAAGTACCAAAAGGTCTGCAGGTTGGGTATCAGGGAAAAACTGCATCAACGGGCACATACCTGAGTGTGGCAGGACAGTTGGTTACAGCACTTTATCATTCTTTTAATCACCTGTTGAATGAACAGCAATCTTAATACTCCATGTTATATTTATCCAATAAACAAATCAAATCTAGGATCAGTGTTGAAATGGTTAGAGAAGCTCCTCCGCCAATATTCACTATTCCGGCACACAAATCGGATAAAAAATAAAGTCATGCACTTCACAAGGCAGATGTGGATAATGAAGATTTATTTGAAAAAAAACAGGCCTTTTAGTGTTTGAAAATTCCAATATACAGTGAGGGGAAAAAAAAAAGTATTTGATCTCCTGCTGTTTTTTTTACGTTTTCTTACCAACAAAGAAATGATCAGTCTAATTTTAATGGTGGGTTTATTTTACCAGTGAGAGACAGAATAACAAAAAAAATATCCAGAAAAAGGCATTTCAAAAAAGTGAATATAAGTATGACTTGATACAGGGGTTGGCAACCTATGGCACGTATCCTGCCCGCCAGCGCTAAATGCCAGGCTCATCAATACACGTGATGCATTCACGTGCACCAGGCTGGCGAACATTTTAACCTCGCCGTCTTTCTTGGGATAACAACCGATGCGGCCAAGAAGCCACTCGGATTTTATCTCAAGCCGTGGGAGGGGACATCCCACAAGACCTCCTCTAACTCTAAATTGGTAACCTGTAGACCTTTTTAAAGCGTCACCTATGGATATTTTTAAGTACCGTAGTTTGTCGCTATTCCACAAGTGTACACGATTTTAAAGCACAACATATTGGGGGGGGGGGGGGGGGTTGATGTGCAGGGGGCGGTGTAATATGCAGGGGAGGCTGTGTAATGTAGGGGGTCCAGAGGTAAGGGGGCTGGGTAATGTAAAGGGTTCCAGATTATTATCTTCATTTATTAGCAGGTCACTGCTGACCTCCATGCTTTCACCTACATTGAATCCGGCCCCTAAATGGAAAAAGGTTGTTACTTAGTACTTGGTGGCAAAATCCTTGTTGGCAATTACAGAGGTCAGACATTTCTTGTAGTTGGCCACCAGGTTTGCACACATCTCAGGATGGATTTTGTCCCACTCCTCTTTGCAGATCCTCTCCAAATCATTAAGGGTTTAAGGCTTACAATTGGTAACTCGAACCTTCAACTCCCTCCACATATTTACTACAGGTTTAAAGTCTGGAGACCTTAATGTGCTTCTTTTTGAGCCACTTTTTTGTTGCCCTGGCTGTGTGTTTTGGGTCATTGCCATGCTGGAATATCCATCCACAACCCAATTTCAATGCCTTGGCTGAGGGAAGGAGGTTCTCATCCAAGATTTGACAGTACATGGCCTCGTCCATTGTCCCTTTGATGCGGTAAAATTGTCCTGTCCCCTTAGGAAAAAAAACACCCCCAAAGCATAATGTTTCCACCTCCATGTTTAACGGTGGGGATGGTGGTCTTGGGGTCATAGGCAACATTTCTACTCCTCCAAAGACCGCAAGTTGAGTTGATGTCAAAGAGCTCGATTTTGGTCTTATCTAATCACAACACTTTTACCCAGTTCTCCTCTGAATCATTTAGAGGTTCATTAGCAAACTTCAGACAGGCCTGTATAAGTGCTTTCTTGAGCAGGGGGACCTTGTGGGCGCCGCAGGATTTCAGTCCTTCACGGCATAGTGTGTTACCAATTGTTTTCTTGGTGACTATGGTCCCAGCTGCCTTGAGTTCACTGTATCATCTACGTTGCATTCTGTGTATCCTGTTTATCTCTGGCACATGTGAATAAAGGATTCCCTTTTTCATTCAAGCTCCCAAAGGTGTGCGGCTTTTTTTCTTTCATACCCGTGTCCTATGGAGCCAGAGCCGGCACCCACTTTGGTGAGCTGATCATTTGTGCACCTGAGCGGTGTACACACTCTCCAATATAACTTGAGATCATTGACAAGATTCTCCCATGTAGCTCTGGGCTGATTCCTCACCGTTCTCATGATAATTGAAACTCCACGAGGTGAGATCTTCCATGGAGCCCCAGACCGAGGGAGATTGAGGGTTATTTTGCTTTTCTTCCATTTGCAAATAAATCACACCAACTGTTGTCACCTTCTCACCAAGCTGCATGGCGATGGTCTTGTAGTCCATTCCAGCCTTGTGTAGGTCTACAATCTTGTCCCTGACATCCTTGGACAGCTCTTTGGTCTTTGCCATGGTGGAGAGATTAGAATCTGATTGATTGCTTCTGTGGACAGGCGTCTTTATAATAGGCAACAAGCTGAGATTAGGCGCACTCCCTTTAAGAGTGTGCTCCTAATCTCATTACCTGTATAGAAGAAACCTGGGAGCCAGAAATCTTGCTGATTGATAGAGGTCAAAAAAAGAGATTTTTAATACAGCTTACCTGTAAAATCTTTTTCTTGGAGTACATCACGGGACACAGAGCGGCATTCATTACTATATGGGTTATATGGAGTACCTTCAGGTGATGGACACTGGCAATCTCAAACAGGAAATGCCCCTCCCTATATAACCCCCTCCCATAGGAGGAGTACCTCAGTTTTGTAGCAAGCAGTATGCCTCCCAAAATGGTCCTCAAAAAAGAGGGGTGGGAGCTCTGTGTCCCGTGATGTACTCCAAGAAAAAGATTTTACAGGTAAGCTGTATTAAAAATCTCTTTTTCTTTATCGTTACATCACGGGACACAGAGCGGCATTCATTACTATATGGGATGTCCCAAAGCAATGCTTACAATGAGGGGAGGGAGAACATCTCCAAGACAAAAGGATTTAATTTAGAGGTATACTCAAATCATAATAAATCCAACTTAGTTGAGAAAAATAATTTTAAATTTTAAATTTAACTCAAAAAAGGGGAGCCCCCGGAATCCGAGGGTCTCAAACTGCAGCCTGCAGCACTGCCTGCCCAAAGGCTGTATCAGTATTCCTTCTTACGTCCAACTGGTAGAATTTTGTAAACGTGTGGACAGAAGACCAGGTTGCCGCCTTGCAAACTTGAGCCATAGAGATCTGGTGGTGTGCTGCCCAGGAGGCGCCCATGGCCCTAGTAGAATGAGCCTTTAATGATACTGGAGGAGGCAACCCTTTCAAGCCGTAGGCTTGAGTGATTAATTGCTTAATCCACCTAGAGATGGTGGACTTTGCAGCTGCCTGCCCCTTCTTGGGCCCATCCGGTAAAATGAACAGCACATCTGTCTTCCGGATCTTCTTTGTAGCTTTAAGATAGGCCTTCATGGCCCTGACAATATCCAAGGTATGCAGCAACCCTTCCTTTCTGGAAGTAGGTTTAGGGAAGAAGGATGGTAATACCAAATCCTGGTTCAAATGAAAACTGGATATAACCTTCGGTAGGAAGGAAGGATGAGGGCGGAGAACGACCCTGTCCTTATGAAAAATAAGATATGGTTCCTTACAGGATAAGGCCGCCAGTTCCGAAACTCTTCTTGCGGAAACTATGGCAACCAAAAATACTAACTTCCTTGTCAGTAAAACCAAAGGAATTTCAGCCAACGGCTCAAACGGTTGTTTCTGTAAACTTGACAGAACAAGATTTAAATCCCACGGACAAAGCGGGGATTTAACTGGAGGTTTAATACGCAAGACCCCTTGAAGGAAGGTCTTAACCAGCGAGTGGGTGGCCAGCGGCCGCTGAAACCACACTGACAGAGCAGAAATCTGTCCTTTGATTGTGCTTAATGCCAATCCTTTATCCACTCCCAGCTGGAGAAAACTTAAAACTCTATCGATGGTGAATTTGCGAGGAAGCCATAGCTTGGACTCACACCAGCCTACATAGGCCTTCCAGACCCTGTGATAAATCACCCTAGAGACCGGTTTCCTGGCTCTGATTAGGGTAGAGATTACTTTCTGAGACAGACCTCTACCCCTGAGAATCAGGGATTCAGCTTCCAGGCCGTCAAATTTAGATGCCGTAAGGCAGGGTGGAGGATCGGACCTTGCGATAGCAGGTCTGGCCTTAGAGGCAGAGTCCAAGGGTCTCCCACTACCATCTTTAGGATTAGTGAGTACCATGCCCTTCTGGGCCATGCTGGAGCTACCAGGATAACTGGTATGTGCTCCACCCGGATCCTGCGCAGCAGGCGGGGTAGTAACTGGAGCGGGGGAAACGCATAAAGAAGTTTGAACTGATGCCAAGGGCAAACCAGCGCATCGGTTCCGCAGGCCATCGGATCCCTTGAGCGGGACATGAACCTGTCTAGCTTCTTGTTGAGTCTCGATGCCATGATATCCACGTCCGGCACTCCCCATTTTTGGCAGAGTGCTTGAAAGACTTGTGGATGCAGAGACCATTCCCCCGGCAATAGAGTCTGGCGGCTTAAGAAGTCCGCCTGAAAGTTGTCCACTCCTGGAATGAATATTGCCGATATGCAGGGCACATGAGCCTCTGCCCATAGGAGAATCAAGCTCACCTCTCTCTGAGCGGCTTGACTCCTGGTTCCCCCTTGGTGATTTATGTATGCCACGGCCGTGGCATTGTCTGATTGAATTCTCACCGGGAACCCCTGCAATTTTGACGTCCAAGCCCTGAGGGCTAGTCGAGCAGCTCTGAGCTCCAAGATGTTGATGGGCAACTGCTTCTCTGGCTTTGCCCAAGTACCTTGGCGAGTGCAACCATCCAAAATTGCTCCCCAGCCCGTCAGGCTGGCGTCTGTGGTCACTATCTTCCAAGCCACTGGGCTGAAAGACTTCCCCTTCAGTAGATTCTGAGGGTCTAACCACCAACACAGACTTTGTCGGACTCTTGATGAGAGCGGCAACGGGATATCCAAGGCCTGTGGCCTTCTGCTCCATGCTGACAGGATGGCTGCCTGTAGGATGCGAGTGTGGCTCTGGGCGTATGGTACCGCCTCGAATGTGGCCACCATCTTGCCTAGTAACCTCATACTTAGGCAAATAGTCGGTTCCTTCTTGCTTAGAACCAGTAGGATTAATTCCTTGATGGCTTTGACCTTCCTCAGAGGTAGGAACACTCTTTGTTGTTCTGTGTCTAATCTCATGCCGAGATATTCCAACTGCCTTGTGGGCAGGAAAGCTGACTTTTCTCGATTTAGGACCCAGCCGAACCTCTCGAGGTATTGGACCGTGAGGGCCACTGCTCGCTCCAAGCCGGGAGACGAGTGGTCTATGACTAGGAGGTCGTCCAGGTATGCTAGGATCGTGACCCCTTGGATCCTTAGCTTGGCTAGGATTGGAGCTAGGACCTTCGTGAACACCCGGGGGGCCGTAGCCAACCCGAAGGGAAGCGCCACGAATTGGAAATGACGCGAAGCCACCATGAAGCGTAGATATCTTTGATGTGGCTGATAAATTGGAACATGAAGGTAGGCATCCTTTATGTCTATGGACGCCATGAAGTCGTCCTTTTGGAGTGTGGCAGCTGCTGACCGCACGGATTCCATCCGAAATGAGCGGACTTTTAGGTATGCATTTACCATCTTTAGGTCCAAAATTGGCCTGACATCTCCATTGGACTTTGGGATGATGAATAGGTTGGAGTAGAAACCCAGCCCCTGTTCCAGGACTGGTACCTCTACTATTACTTCCTGGGAAAGTAGATGATTTAATGTCGATCTTAATGCGGCTCCCTTCTCTGGATCGTTTGGAATCCTCGACTCCTGGAAATGAGGAGGAGGAAACTTTAGGAAATCTAATTTGTAGCCCGTGGCCACGGAAGACCGTACCCACTCGTCGGGAATGCTGGCTTCCCAAATCTCTGAAAAGAGTCGCAGCCTTCCCCCCACCTTCGTGGGTGGGGGCGCCCCTTCATAAGGTCGGCTTGGGGGCTGGTTTTGCTGGTTTGCGAAACCACTGCTTTCTGCCTCTAGCAGCCTGTCCTTGTGACTTGCTGTTGAAGCCGAAGTTTGCTTTCGCAGGAGGCCGTCGATACTGCTTGGCATTAGAGGGCCCCTGCCCAGGGGAATACTGTCGTTTAAACGCAGGCCCCTGAAACTTCTTCTTAGTTGGCAAGAGAGTACTCTTGCCGTTTGAAATGGTCTGAATGTATTTATCTAGGTCTTCTCCGAAGAGTCGTCCTCCATGGAAGGGGAACCCTACCAGGAGCTTCTTGCATGGGGGCTCAGCCTCCCAGCTTTTTAACCATAAGAGTCTTCTCATATGGATAAGGGATAACGATAAACGTGACGCTTGCTGGATAGAATCCTTAATTGCGTCTACCGTAAAACATATGGCTTTAGGGACATCCGAAAATTCTTCTGCCTGCTGGGCAGGAATAAGTTTAAGCATCTGCTTAAATTGATCCGATAATGCTTGAGCAACCCCAATCGCAGCCACAGCTGGCTGTACTACTGCCCCTGCAGTAGTGAAGGAGTTCTTAAGTAGTGCTTCCAAGCGTTTATCAACTGGATCCTTGAACACCTGTATGTTTTCTACAGGGCATGTTAACGATTTGTTAACACATGAGATGGCTGCGTCCACTGCAGGAGTAGCCCATTTTTTGGAAAATTTATCTTCCATAGGATATAGGGCAGAGAATCTTTTAGGTGGTAAGAAGATTTTATCTGGCTTGTTCCAATCTTGGAACAAAACTCCCTCCAGTAGAGGATGGATCGGAAACACAGCATTGCTTTGAGGCGCCCTCAGTGAGCCCAAAGCTGAAACCGTCGATACCTGGAGATCTGGTACTGGCAAGTTGAATGCATTATGGACCAAGTCCGTTAGTCCTTGAATCCACCAGCTCTCCCCCTGGGAGACTGCTCCAGACTCCTCTGTATCCGGATCTTCGATCCCTGAACCTACTTGGTCCTTGTCCAAGAGGTCGTCCAATTCCCCTGAGGAAAGGACCTCCTCTTCTGAGGGTCCGCGCTCGGGCGACGGAGATCTAATCCGTTTACTGCCCCGCATAGCTGCGGCTATCATTTTTCCCATTCTTTTCTCCATCTCTTTTAAAGAGGTGAGTAATACCTCGTCCGTGACCATCTTAGGGTTGGACTGACCCGCGTCAGCTCCAGCCCCAGATCCCGATGGCCCCAAGGCTCCCTCTGGGGAAAGCAGCGGCATAACCTTGTCCGAGACCTCAGACTCTCTGGGGGAATCCCCACCTCTTGTACCCTCTGACCCGGATGCCATGGTACAATACCGAGGTACACCTGCTAGCTTATTGGTACTTGGGACTATAAATAGTTAATTGCCCAAACACCTGTTTGGGGGATAAAAAATGCTTCCTCTCCCCTAGATGACTTTTTTTTTTTCAAAATCTTTTTTTTTTTTGTTTTTGTTTCAAATCCAGGAAAGAAAAAACATTCTGTCCCCCTGAGTAGTATTGCAAGAAAAACTATGAGATGGAAAAGAAACAGCCTATTCCTAGGCTTGAAAACAGTCTTCTGAAGACTGCAATATCCTTTCTGGCCACTGTGTGTCCTCGGCGCCCCGTGCTGCCGCTCTGGTCTTTCCTCCCCAGTTCCAATGTATTGAATGAGCTGTTTGGAACGAACAAGGAAGGGCCGCCCCTTCCTTAAGCCACTGACCCGCCCTTCCCCCCCAGCTAAACGGCGCCAATTGCGCCTATAATACGTGAACGCGCGCCGCGCGCGCGCCCGCCGACAGGGGGGGGGGGTTGGGAGGAAGGGACCTCTCTGCTCCAGCAAACTGCAGTTTACAGCCTGGAACCACGAGGAGGTCAGCGTTCTGCCTGCTTTGCAGGCTTGAGGAGGAAGACTGAATGGAGCATCGCCTAGAGGCTTGCAGGTAAGCACAGCTCTCTGACACACACATATACTTTATATCACACAGGCCCCACTCAATGCTTTTCCAACACTACAAGGGAGGTCACTTCTTATGGGGAAAAAATACACATAGAGCCATCCTATCATTAAGATATGTGACTAGTTTGCCAGATGCAGCGCATAACTTTAGGCATGTCCCCTGTGACCCCCCAGAAAAAACCTGCTAAGAACCAAGTTCCGCAAGTTTTCCCCTCACTTACCTGCTCCATGCCGCAGGACTTTGCCAAGCAAGAGGCCCAATCTTCCCCCATCTCCGTGGGGATGTCTAGACCTTCAGGCCCTGGGTTCCTATGAAGGATCCACTGTCCTGGGCCCATATAGCACTCTGGCAACAGAAAACATTAGGCACCCAAAGGTTTCTAAGTTCTGTGCCCAGGGTCCAGCTCTCTAAAAAGAAAAGCATTATGGGCTATACCCCAAGGGTTTGGGGTCCGGTTACTGACCACTTTAGCGCTGAGGCCTTTGGACAGAACCGGTTAGCTCACCTAATCCCAAGGATGCGGAGGCAAGCTAAACCATGACCAACACCTAAGACACTGGCGTAAAAACTGAGGTACTCCTCCTATGGGAGGGGGTTATATAGGGAGGGGCATTTCCTGTTTGAGATTGCCAGTGTCCATCGCCTGAAGGTACTCCATATAACCCATATAGTAATGAATGCCGCTCTGTGTCCCGTGATGTAACGATAAAGAAATATTATTTTCATTCATACACTCATTAAAATGCAAATCAATTTATAACTTCTTTAAATGGGGTTTTCTGAATATTTTTATAGGTATTCTGTCTCTCACTGTTAAAATAAACCTACCATTAAAATTATAAACTGATCATTTTTTTGTCATTGGGCAAACATACAAAACCAGCAGGGGATAAATTACGGTACTTTTCCCCTCACTGTACTGTAAATTAATTAAAAATTTTGACAACCCTTCTGCACTGAAAAAACGTATATTAGGTAATTTTAGGTACATATAGGTAGATTCAGTAAGAGTTAGGCCGACTTATCAGTAGATAAGCCGACCTAACTCAGAATCTACGCCGACTTATGTTTAAGCGTATGCTCAAACAGAGATACGCTTAAACATATCTAAGATAGGACGGCGCAAGCCGTCGTATCTTAGATTGCAATATTTTGGATGGCCGCTAGGTGGCGCTTCCATTGCGGTCGGCGTAGGTAAAAGCAGGTAAAAGAATAAATTGGTTACCCAATATGACGTTGAACCACCTTTGGCATCCAAAATGGCCTGAATTCTCCTGGGAATTGACAAATCTAAGTCTTGAATGGTGGATAATGTAATTTGATACCACTCTCAATGCAAAAATCACTACAGTTCTCGCAGAGATGCTGGAGGTGGAAAACAAGCCCAAATTTTGTTTTCCAAAATTGATCATAGCGGCTCTATGATATTGAAGGTGTGAGACTTCATCTGCATGCTCGTCAAACCATGTTTTGACAACACTGGGTTTGTGAATTGGAGCATTATGGTCTTGAAAATTAGCGCCATCTTCAGGAAACTATGTTTGCATCATGGGATGCACATGGTTGGCCAAAATTTGTCGCTTGCAGTAACTAGAGGTCGACCGATATAGGTTTTTCTCTGGCCGATGCTTAGAAATCGGGGCGGCCAATATATGATGCCGATTTTTGAGGCCGATATTTTAGGCCGATTTCCCCCCCCCCCCTTCATTTTATAAAATCTCCCACTCTTAATGTCCTCAGTACACTGATTGGAAGCACTGGCACTGATTGGCAGCACTGACTAGAAACACTGATTGGCACTGACAGGTAGCACCAATTGGAAACACTGATTAGCACTGACTGGTACTGACAGGTGGCACTGATTGACACTGACAGGTGGCACGGATTGGAAACACTGATTGACACTGGCAGGTGGCACCGACAGACGGCACTGGCAGGTTTCACACTGAGCCCATATAGTGTGTCAAACTGACATGCGTAACCATGCAGTGAGACCAGCTGTTAAAATTGAGCAGCAATGTCGGGAGTGGGCGGGACCCAGCAGCTATCAAACACCAGCGAATGATTGGACTGCTTAATAAAGGGGGCAGGGCCACATACACGTAGCAGCCCACCCAGATCCCATCCCATTGGCTGGTGTTTGATAGCTGCTGGGTCCCGCCCACCCCCGATATCACCGCTGAATTTTGACAGCTGGTCTCTCTCTGCATTCAGTTACATATGTCAGTTTCACACACTCAGCGGCTCTGGCAAACGTCTAGCGCCGCACTGCTCTGCCAAGGGAGTGTGGGGAAGGGAGGAGGAACAGGCACGGTGTGGTCAGTGTTAATCGGCCAAATTTACAAAAATAATTGGCCTATGCCGATTTCTTTAAAAAGGCCAAATATCAGCCGATATATTGGTCAATCTCTAGCAGTAACTACCTTTCAAGGTGATGAAGAGGCCTACAGAAGACAAAGATATAGCTACCCAAACCATGATTGTGGTGCCGACTTGCTTTACCGTTGGCACAAGACCTGGTCGTAAGCTTGGGACAGTATTCTCCACGCGTGCGAAGCTCAATTTTTTGGACCCAATGACAGTCTTCCATTGATCGATAATCTACGATTAATGGGTGTTACACCACTCTTGCCTCTTCTGAACATTAAAATCGGTCACTAGTGGTTTAGCAATGGCAGCTTGCCCATGAATGTTTTGCTTATGGCGTTCCCTCTGCCCAGTTTTTGTGGACACTGGCTTGGGAAGACTGAGATTGAGCTCTACAGTCACTTTTGCAGCAGTGGTTTTCTTATGCTGGGTCACAATCCTGTGCAATGTCCTTTTGTCTCTTTCAGGCAGTTGACTGCGCTTATGCTGATCAGACAACGTTTTCCCGGAAACTGTATACGCGGTCATCATCTTTGCGACACGGCAAATAAATTGGCAACTTCAGTCACAGAGGCACCATCTAAGCGGGTGCCAACAATTTGCCCTCTTTGAAGCTCAGTAAGCTCTGACATGACTCTGTATTACTAGCAGAGCACACAGTGAATGACAAAAGTGAGTCTTCCCACCTGTTATAGATGTCTCATCACACAGCGGAAGCAAAACAGCGTTACATCACTTCCGCTTTCAACATGAAACATGTTACTTTCACACCTGCAAATCATGTAGCGTTTCCATATTTTTGTCCAACCCCTGTATATCTCATGAACATTTTTAGAAGATACTCAATCACTTGTTTTCAGCATCAAAATCTCCATACCAGTAATGATTATCCTGGTCCCGAAAACCCCCCAAAAAAACAGACCTCCCCTTGTAAGAAAGCTCCCTTTCTGTTTAGAATTCTATATACCCACCAGATAGAGATCTGAGGTACACAGGTTGGTTGGCTTCTTAGGTTGAATCTCTATAGGTCAGACAGCAGTTTCTCATGTAACTGCATGCAATCTGTCCAGCCCCATCATTTCATAGTACAGACCATATGATTGACACACATTAGCATTTTCATAGTAAACGATTCTTTTGTGTGCAGCTATAAAGCTACGCTGTGAATTTCATTATGAAAAGGATTTTATTAGACCATAAACATTGGAATCAAATGAAATTCCGCTGTAAGCATGGCAATAGCTTTGGGTCTATCTTAGGATTGCTCGATAACTAATGATATAATAGCACCCAGTGAATTTCAGTTACAAAGAACAATGCCAACCAACAGACATTGCATTCACAATCACTGACACATTCCCACCATGGCCTCCCATAACAAGTGTAACTATTGGCCTCTATGGTTCCTGTACCCCGGATTTCTGGTATAGGGTCACAAATGTGTACACAATACACCTGCGTTACAAGGCACCCTATACATACAGACTGTTTCCTGGGATCACAAAGATTTTTTTGTAATATTTGTACATCCATCTTACCTGATCGGTATACACATCTGGCGGGACCTGCTTGGTGAAGAAGTCCGATGAGACAGCCCCAGCCTGAAGATAGTAGTTTAAAGCAGCAGAAAACTGGTTGGTTGCTAGAAAAAAAAAGAAAATCTGTCATATTCTGTTTGTACACTGAGCGCACTGCTTGTACAGGATACCCGTATGTTACTGAAGATGTATTATGTAAAGGGCTCACTCACCAAAATAAATATCGGCCTGGATGGTGAGCCAGGAGTGGTTATTAGAATTGATTTTCAGTGAGTATTTCACCAGTTCTTTCACCGTGACAGAAACAGCATCAAAGTCTACAGACTGGAAGCTGGAAGAAATGAGGTCAAGGTAAAAAGAAACAGTGATCCCAAAGACGCGACAGGTCACATTCTTCTGTACGCCTCCCATTAGGACAACTCTGATAGCATTCACACTCTTAATGCATCCCCCTTCCCTTCCCCTTTACACCTACCCTCCAATACTTCCTTTTCCCCTCTTGCACACCCCTGTCTCCCGTGCCCTCCAACGCAGCTAATCATGCACAGATAGTGCTTTATTAGCTGCATCATCCTTAGCTAAAGTAGTCGAGGTGTGGCATTTGTGAACCTGGAAGTGATGTGATACATGTAGTTTCAATGATCATTCATCTGCAGTTTCCCATGGTAATGGGCTAACTGGAGGGCCAATGGGGCACCCCCCAGCGATCGGTGGGATAGATCATTTTTACCTGAAGTCCCCTCACTGCCAGTTAAAGTCGGTAACAAGGTGACAGCTGCTGCTGCTTGCTTTATCCCCTTGTCTACCAAGGTACATTTATAAATTGGCAAAATAAAACAAGGGGTTAAAGAGAAAAAAAGGTTACTAAAAAAGAAAAAAAAAAAAAAAAAAAAAAAAAGACAGGTGTGTAAAAGAATGTATTTTTCTATGGCAGCAAATTGAGGACCAGTGAGTGGATGCTTTCCCAATGGCTGGCGCACTTCCGGGTTCCAGCTCAATGCCCCAAATAAGAGGACTCTATGTAGCACAGAAGAGGAGGGTCAGGAACACTTCATTTCCTGAGCCTTATAAGAGGCCAAAAAGACTTCCCATACACACCATTACACTGCACATTAAGCACCCGAAGGTACCCGCTGTACCCCTAACTTACTCCTCTACCTCCCAGGTCCAACACAACCTCCTTAAATAACTGGCAATTCTGTACATGAGGCACCCCCCCTCCCCCCCACAATTCCATCCTGGGTTCTTCTATGGGTAATCACCAGGCCTCAGAGCTGTCACAGAGTAGAGGAATAGCATGGTTAGTCTTGTTCAAGTGTTGACCTTCAAAGCCAAAACGTACCCCTCCAGAGCGCTATGCATCTGGGAAGCAGGGTAAAGCCTAGTACACAGTTTTTTTTCCATTCAACACAGCAGGGCTTAAAGTGGAGTTCCACCCATAAATATAACATTACATCAGTAGTTTTAAAAAAATGTCATTAGTCCTTTACGAATTTTTTTTTTTTTTTAGATGCCTTCAAAGTGTTGTTGCTAGGCAGAATAGTTAATCTTCCCACCTAGGTGCTTAATGCTTCCTAACCTACACCGCACAGACTCCTGGGAATGTAGTGGGTGTAACTTTCCAGGAGTCTGTGCACTCCCCGGTCTCAAAGAATCATGTGACTTGGACAGCACAGGTGCTGAAACCTGATCTGACACTGCTTGTGCAGCACTGAGCATGTGCGAGATTTGCAAGGCTGAAATCCAGGAAGTCATACAGTCTGGCTTCATGATGCACACACTTAAGATGGCCCCAGTCAATTTCTATTTAATAAAGTCTCTAAATGCTGTAACAACCTAACAAAACGGACCTTAGTTTACAGACTAGCTTTACTAGAATACATTAAGCTTGTGTAATACAGGGGTATTTATATTTAAAAAGTGAAATTGTGGCCGGAACTCCGCTTTAATGCAAAGAAACAGACAGCTCAGGAGAAGCTGTTGTACCAACTATCCGACGTTGGTAAAGTGATCTCTCCTGCTGCGCTATTGTGTTCTGATAGGGGGATGCGCGCCCCCAGAATATGCATCTGGAGGCTCTCTGTAACAACACGGAAATCATTTACAATATCTTACTTTGGTATGGTCGTTGGCCAGATAGAGATGTGTTCAGCAGTGATATCGTTAACAATATCCTCCTGTATGACAAATAGAAAACATGTTTACAAGCCATTCATGCTCAATTAAACTCAAACCACAAGACCAAAGAGCTTACCCGGAGATTATGAAGCTTGACAAACAAAGATAGCAAAGTTGTCAACACTAGAGGTTCCTGGAGGTAGAGGAAAAAAAAAATCCATAAATCTGGTCATTATTTAAATACAATTATTCTATACACTTGGCATGTATATGAAATGAGTAGTCAGGTATACATGTCAGCAACGTACTGCAAATCAGCTGAAGTTAGTAAGAATAGTTACATTACCATATTGTTTAGCAGACATACAGGGGTTGATTTACTAAAGCCAAGTAGACTGTGCACTTTGCAAGTGTAGCTGCACCAATTTTCCTCAGAGCTTAGCGAATACTGCGAAGCTTCACTTTGTAAAGAATATCCAATCAGGTGCAAGGAAAATATAAAAATAGCAGTTTCACAATATTCACAGTTCTGGGGGGAAAAAAAGTGCAACTGTACATGCAAAGTGCACAGTCTGTTTCCCTTTAGAAAATCCACATACTTTCAGGGTAGGATCGAATAACAGAACGATCCGAAATCTGTGTGCAGAAAGGTTATACAACAACCTGTACACAAGCCATCCCTCTCGTAATGGGCTGATAAATACATACAAGTGATGAGCTGTTGTCACTTGTACTACAAAGTCAGCCACCCGTCACCTGAATGGTTTGCAGCTTCACAACCTGGATAGGCTTTGATGTACTGGAACGTTAGATGTAGTTCCAACCACACCTTGTGTGTCATTTTGAGAGGAATGTGTTAGGGTTCACCTTTCTGTTGGGTCTTTATACCAGTCTCCAGATAGACAGTGATATCAATGGTTTGACACTTAGTTTAAGTTGGTGTGTCTCCGTGAAGAGTGAATTATGCATATAAGTGGTGCAAGTCAGCCACCAATTGTACAAGTTCTCCCACTTAAAAAGATGAGAGAGGCCTGTAATTGTCATCATAGGTATACCTCAAATATGAGAGACAAAATGGGGAAACAAATCCAGACAATCACATGGTCTGATTTGGAAAGAATTTATTTGCAAATGATGGTGTAAAATAAGTATTTGGTTTCCTACAAACAAGCAAGATTTCTGGCTCTCACAGACCTGTATCTTCTTCTTTAACCACTAGAGTACCGGGCCATCGTCAAATGACGGCTCCACGGTGACTCTGAAAATTCAACAGGACGTCAATTGACGTCCTGTATTCTTGCGGCCACTGGGGGGCGCGCGAGCGCGCCGACGGCGTCGCGCGCGTGCCTGGCGCGTCCCCGAGATGCCGATGCGCGTGCCTGGCGGTCACGATGTCCGCCAGGCACTCGGAATCGGCGGCTACAGGGACAAGACGTGGAGCTCTGTGTGTAAACACAGAGTTCCACGTCCTGTTAGGGGAGAGAGGAGACCGATCTGTGTCCCTTGTACATAGGGACATAGATCGGTCACCTCCCCCAGTCACCCCCCCTCCCCCACAGTTAGAACACAATTTAGGTATACATATTAACCCCTTCCTCACCCCCTAGTGTTAACCCCTTGAATGCCAGTCACATTTATACAGTAATTAGTGCATATTTATCGCATTAATCGCTGTATAAATGTGAATGGCGCCAAAAACGTGTCAAAAGTGTCCGATGTGTTCGCCGCAATGTCACGGTGACAGTAAAAAAAAAAATCGCAAATCGCCGCCAATACTAATAAAAAAATAAAATAAAAATGCCATAAATCTATCAGCTATTTTGTAAACGCAATAACTTTTGCGCAAACCAATCAATATATGATCATTGCGATTTTTTTAACCAAAAATATGTAGAAGGCCTAAACTGAGGAAAAAAAACGTTTTTGTTTTTAAAAATTGTGATATTTATTAAATAAAAAAGTAAAAGTGTTTTTTTTTAAAATTGTCACTCTTCTTTTGTTTATAGCGCAAAAAATAAAAACCGCAGAGGTGATCAAATACCACCAAAAGAAAGCTCTATTTGTGGGAAGAAAATGATAAAAAAATTGTTTGGGTACAGTGTAGCACGACCGCGCAATTGTCATTCAAAGTGCGACAGTGATGAAAGCTGAAAATTGGCTTGGGCAGGAAGGGGCGTAAGTGCCCGGTATGGAAGTGGTTAAGAGGCTCCTCTGTCCTCCACTCATTACCTGTATTAATAGCACCTGTTTGAACTTGTTATCAGTATAAAAGACACCTGTCCACAACCTCAGACAGTCACACTCCAAACTCCTCTATGGTGAAGACCAAAGAGCTATCGATGGACACCAGAAACAAAATTGTAGACCTGCCCCAGGCTGGGAAGACTGAATCTGCAATAGGCAAGCAGCTTGGTGTGAAGAAATCAACTGTGGGAGCAATAATTAGAAAACGGAAGACATACAAGACCACTGATAATCTCCCTCGATCTGAGGCTCCACGCAAAATTAATCACAAGAACGGTGAACAAAAATCCCAGAACCACACGGGGGGGAACCTAGGGAATGACCTGCAGATATCTGGGACCAACGTAACAAAGGCTACCATCAGTAACACACTGCGCCACCAGGGACTCAGATCCTGCAGTGCCAGACGTGTCCCCCCTGCTTAAGCCAGTACATGTCTGGGCCTGTCTGAGGTTTGCTAGAGAGCATTTGGATGATTCAGAAGAGTATTGGGAGAATGTCATATGGTCAGATGAAACCAAAGTAGAACTGTTTGGTAGAAACACAACTCGTCGTGTTTGGAGGAGAGAGAATGCCGAGTTGCAACCAAAGAACACCATACCTACTGTGAAGCATGGGGGTGGCAAAATCATGCTTTGGGGCCGTTTCTCTGCAAAGGGAACAGGACGACCAATCCGTGTACATGAAAGAATGAATGGGGCAATGTATCGTGGGATTTTGAGTGCAAACCTAATCCCATCAGCAAGGGAATTGAAGATTAAACGTGGCTGGGTCTTTCAGCATGACAATGATCCCAAACACACCACCCGGGCAACGAAGGAGTGGCTTCGTAAGAAGCATTTCAAGGTCCTGGAGTGGCCTAGCCAGTCTCCAGATCTCAACCCCATAGAAAATCTTTGGAGGGAGTTGAAAGTCTGTTTCCCAGCGACAGCCCCAAAACATCACTGCTCTAGAGGAGATCTGCATGGAGGAATTGGCCAACATGCCAGCAACAGTGTGTGACAACCTTATGAAGACTTACAGAAAATGTTTGACCCCTGTCATTGCCAACAAAGGATATATAACAAAGTATTGAGATGAATTTTTGATATTGACCAAATACTTATTTTCCACCATAATTTGCAAACAAATTCTTTCCAAATCATATAATGCGATTGTCTGGATTTGTTTCCACATTTTGTCTCTCATAGTTGAGGTATACATATGATGACAATTACAGGCCTCTCCCATATTTTTAAGTGGGAGAACTTGCACAGAACTTGGTGGCTGACTAAAGACTTTTTTTGCCCCACTGTACACAAGGCAAAAACAAGTTGGATGCCAATAGCACAGGGATGGCATGAGCATTGTTTTGCCATTTCTGTGTCACCGCTATGGGAATACAATTCTCTCCTGATTGAAAAATCAGACACTTCTCAGTAGGATAGCAAAAGCATATGGCAAGGGACTGAGCCATACTATATTCCATTAAAAATTGAAAATAAAGAGAAACAGAGTTTACTTGCCATATCCATCAAAGTGCATAAAATGACCAATAGTGGTAAAGTGCTGGCAAAGTATCTGCACGACCTCAAATCAGTAGTTTTTTGCCTAGGGAGGACATTAAATCCTATACCCAGATTGTATAAAAGGCTAAAGCTTCTCTCAGGACAAGAACAAGCACCCCCCCCCCCTACTGGCACTAACCCCCCCCCCCCCATTCAATACCCAAAATACCAAATTTAACTAGCCCTGGCAGCAGAGTTTTGGCAGAGAGAACGCTTGATTCTTGTAAAACATGTCTTTAGGGGCATCAAGCACTTGGGTGTTAATTCATTTCATTGACTTGAATAATGATTTATTCTCACCATTGAAATGCTCATGCTCTAAACCAGGGGTGTCCAAACTTTTTTCAAAGAGGGCCAGATTTGATGGAGTGAACATGCGTAAGGGCCGACCATTTTGCTGACATTCTTCGGACCATTAAAAAAGTGTGTTTGCCCGAGCACTAATACACTGCCCAACAAAAATTCTCTTGCCTTTGTGGCTGTGTGTGGTGAAGAGATGAGCTTAGGCGTGTTATTTAGGAGGGAAGTTTCAAGAAAAAAAAATGTAAATAAAAGGACTGTGAAGCAAAATGAGGGCCATTGCCCATCAATGCAGCCCAATCGGTGCCCATCTGTAGCCTCGCCATTGCCATGAATGCAGCCTGATCGATGCCCATCTGCAGCCTCGGGGGGGAAGGGGGGGGGGGGGGGGCGGGACGAGCGCCAACAGGTTACATACAGGAGAATCTCCTGTTTACACAGCAGCCTCTTTAATACAATGTCCTGCCTCCTATGATAGACATAGGAGTCGTCCAATGGCAGCCCAGGAGACAAGACTTCCTTTTACAGATGCCACCGGGTAAACAGGAGATTCTCCTGTATGTAATTTGACAGCACTCGTTCCCCGCCCCTCCGAGACAGCACCAATAAATACAGTATATATCCAAATTAACAGGGGGGCCACATTAAACTGGAACGGGGGCCGCAATTGGCCCCCGGGCCAGACTTTGGACATGCCTGCTCTAAACTCTTCTAGCGTTAACGTGCGTTTACACAAGTGAAGCATTTTTTCTACTAAAATGCCACTGCTGCTGAATGCACTGGTTGTGTTTTTTTTTTCTGCCTCTAATCACCTATGTGTGCATGGACACATAGGGGTTGATTTACTAAAACTGGAGAGTGCAAAATCTGGTGCAGCTGTGCATGGCAGCCAATCAGATTGTAACGTCAACTTGTTAATTTCATTTGTGACAAGAAAACATGGAAGCTGATTGGTTTCTATCCAGAGGTGCAGCAGATTTTGAACTCTAGTTTTAGAAAATCAACCCCATAGGCTAACATGCAGGGGCGTCTAAACCCCTCTAAAGGCAGAAAGAAAAAAAAAAAAAAAAAAGAAGAAAAAAAAAAAAACAACAACACGCCAGTCAACGGCACTAACAGCCACGTTAAAAACATCCACTGTGCACGAGGCCTAGGCATACAATATCTACAAAAATAGCTGAGGCTGGCGGGATTGGGATTTAGAATGTATTTAATTTGTTTTGCAACCAATAAATGAAACATAACTTTGTGTTAAACATCTGTTGAAAGCAACTTAAGAAATAGGTTTTGTAAAGAAAATACTTACTCTTAATTTCTTTATGAAAGACAGAAGTTCACTCCTACAACAAAAGGAATTCGGGAACAATCAAGAGTAGCAATACACAAAACTAAACAGTCACTGCACCATAACATTTATTTCAGTTTTTGGTAGATTTGGGAGATTCAGGTGACACAAAAAAAAACACCTTCTTTAAAAATAATCCATACCCATCCACGACTTAATGACCATTTTTCATAAAATACTTTCATACTGTGTTTTTATGTCACTTTTGCTTGTAACTTCTATGAGCTCCCAAACCTCTCATTTTCCCTTCACTTGTGCAGAGCACTGCTCTATGCACAATACACATCCCCATAGTTCATAGTCCATCGTGGAAGCAAACAAGAGAAAGTGGCAACATTCCTAAATACATTGGGGCCATGCAGAACAAAACACAGCCACCATCTCATATGAAGTCAGATCAGCAATAGAAAAAAAAAATATATATATACCGTATATACTCGAGTATAAGCCGTCCCGATTATAAACCGTCCAGAATATTAGCCGAGGCACCCAAGTTTACCACAAAAAAATGGGAAAACTTATTGACTCGAGTATAAGCCTAGGGTGTCCATCTGCATACCTCAATGTGCCTCACTTTGCCTCTCTGTGTCCATGTCTAGACTTACGTTTAACATGGGAGTATATAGAAGGGGTGCCTGGCTTTGAAAAAAATCGGTGCTCCCCGGCCGTAGGTCCCCCAGACAGCAAACTTGTAGAGGAGAACTTGAACTACATCTGTGCCAAGTTACGGGTCCAGGGAACCTACGGACGGCCAGTACCGGGTCCCCAAAGTTACCGGAGAAATTACTGTTTAACATGGGAGTCTATGGAAGGGGTGCCCGAATTTGAAAAATCGGTGCTCCCCGGCGATAGGTCCCCCGGACAACAAACTTTGCACACTTGTAGAGGGGTTATATGTGTGCCAGGGGATCTACAGCCGGCTGGTACCGGGTCCCCAAAGTCCGGGAGATCACTCGCAAAAAGGTGACTTGAGTATAAGCCGAGGGAGGCATTTTCAGCACAAAAAAAAATGTGCTGAAAAACTTGGCTTATACTCGAGTATATACAGTATATATTTTCTGAGTTAATAGATACTTGAATACAATCTCTTTTTTAGTATAACATTAAATCATATACTGTAATAGTTTCCAAAATCATTTAGGGCCTCCAGTTCCCAGACACATGCTTTAACATTTAGGAAAGTGCTGCAAGATCCATCATAGATCATCAATAGGGTTGTCCCGATACCGATACTAGTATCGGTATCGGGACTGCTTCCGAGTATTTGCGGGAGTACTTGTACTCCCGCAAATGCCCCCGATGCCAGATCCGATACTCGCCCCCCCCCCCCAGCCGCCGCCGCATCCCGCTGCTACGCCGCATCCCCGCTTGGTTAATACGGGCGGGGAAAATTACAGCTTTCATTTGAATAGCTGTAGTGATTTGCGCCGCGCCACGTATAGACACTCCCCCTTGCTCGGGTGAACTGTCCAATCCCGAGCAAGGGGGAGTGTCTATACGCGGCGCGAATAACTACAGCTATTCAAATGAAAGCTGTAATGTTCCCCGCCCGTATTAACCAAGAGGCGGCGCGGCGGCGCGGCGGCGCAGCAGCATGCAGGTAAGGGGGACATGGCTGGATATGGGGGGGGGGGGACATGGCTGCATATGGGGGGGACATGGATTGGCTGCATGTGGGGGGGACATGGATTGGCTGCATGTGGGGGGGACATGGATTGGCTGCATGTGGGGGGGACATGGATTGGCTGCATGTGGGGGACATGGCTGCATCTGGGGGGGAAATGGATTGGCTGCATGGAGGGGGGGGCGCATGGCTGCATATGGGGGGACGGGGGGGACATGGCTGCATATGGGGGGGGGACATGGCTGCATATGGGGGGGGACATGGCTGCATATGGGGGGGGGGACATGGCTGCATATGGGGGGGGGGGGACATGGCTGCATATGGGGGGGGGGGGGGACATGGCTGCATATGGGGGGGGGGGGGGACATGGCTGGATATGGGGGGGGGGGACATGGCTGGATATGGGGGGGGGGACATGGCTGCATCTGTGGGGGGACATGGCTGCATCTGTGGGGGGACATGGCTGCATCTGTGGGGGGACATGGCTGCATTTGGGGACACATTTAAAAAAAAGTATCGGTATTCGGTATCGGCGAGTACTTGGAAAAAAAAGTATCGGTACTTGTACTCGGTCCTAAAAAAGTGGTATCGGGACAACCCTAATTATCAACTCATGGAGAATGTGACTGGAGGGTTCTAGAAGCACCAGGAACAATCCTACTTCATTAGGAGGAGCGAGACTCTAAAGCCTCGTACACACGGTATGATTGTTGGCCAACCGAGCGCCTGATTTTTGTCAAAAGGGCGTGTGCCAGGATCTTGTCTTGCATACTAACGGTACACAATTGTCTTGCCACAAACACAAACCTATTGACGTACTACAAGGAATTTCAGCTTTTGAGCCCCTTCCTTTGAGCCCCTTTTGACAATTTCGTGTTTGGTGAGCATTGATTCCGAGCATGCATGCTTGTACTTTCGACTTTTGTGTGATAGATTTGTGTACTGACCATACGAAAATCAGACGTCAAGCTGTTGTCCCCCGAAAATGTACTAGCCTGTCATTTGTTGGTGGAAAATTGGACAACAATTGTCAAAAGGAGCGTACTAACGGTCAGGTTTTAGGACAACAGTCTGTCAGACAATCCCCTGCCAACAATCGTAAAGTGTGTACGAGACTTAACCCCTTCCATACCGCGCCATAGGGAAATGACGGCGGCAGGAACCCCTCGCCGATCCGGGTGTACGTCATATGATGTCCTGTGTTCCCGACGATCTAGGGCGCGCCCGCGGCAGCGCTGGTGACCCGGTGCGGGTGCCTGGTGTCCGCGATTGCCGGTAATCACGGCAGGAGTGTGGATCTGTGTGTGTAAACACACAGATCCACCTCCTGTCAGCGGTGAGGAGACCAATGTGTGTTCCCAGTACAGAGGAACACACATCGGTCTCCTCCCCTTGAGAGTCCCCCCCCCCTACAGTTAGAACACACCTTAGGGAACATATTAACCCCTTCAGCGCCCCCTAGTGGTTAACCCCTTCCCTGCCAGTCACATTTACACAGTAATCAATGCATATTTATAGCACTAATCGCTGTATAAAATGTGAATGGTCCCAAAAATGTGTCAAAAGTGTCCAATGTGTTCGCCGCAATGTCACGGTAAAAAAAAAAAAAAATTGCAAATCGCCGCCAATACTAGTAAAAAAAAAAAATTATAAAATAAAAATGCCATAAATCTATCACCTATTTTGTAGATGCTATAACTTTTGCGCAAACCAATCAATATACGATTATTGCGTTTTTTTTTTACCAAAAATATGTAGAAGAATACGTATCGGCCTAAACTGAGGAAAAAAAACGTTTTTTTTTTTTTAAAATGTTGATATTTATTAATTTTTTTTTAAAATTGTCGCTCTTCTTTTGTTTATAGCGCAAAAAAAAACAAAAAAACGCAGAGATGATCAAATACCACTAAACGAAATCTCTATTTGTGGGGGGAAAAAAAACATAAAGATTTCGTTTGGGTACAGTGTTGCATGACCACGCAATTGTCAAAGTGCAACAGTGCTGAAAACTAAAAATTGGTCTGGGCAGGAAGGGGGTGAAAATGCCCTGTATGGAAGGGGTTAAGAGTGTAAGAAAAGAACTGAGGACAATGGTGGGCAGAAGACTGCAGGCATCTCCACACCACTAGTCTCCTTATATAACCAAAATGCTATTAAAGAAGCACTTTGACTGCAGTCACATTAACGGATTTTATTTAGAAAAAAAAAGTGTTTGTATCAGTAAAGGCTTAGTACTGTAATATCTCCGTGTCTCAGAGGCAAGATGTCCATTTACTCAGAGACATCTGTTCTATTTTCCAAGACCAATTATAGGTATCTCAAGGAATTGTTTTCCAAATTCACCTACCTCTGTCTTTCACAAAAGTCTACACACATTTACAGAAGTCACAGTATCATGTTTACCCCCAGCAGGAGAAATACTAGATTTAGTTTTGAATGAGTTAAGTGTGAAACGCGTCACCTCCTGGCTGTGTCCTAGTGGTAGTCTTTGTTCATGTATGCAATAAATTGGCATTGGATTTATGGTGATGTGCTGCTACATCTTTCTTTTCTCTGCATCAAACTGCAGCTAGCACCCAATCAATCCAACTTTATTTTTATCACCTGGAGCAGCGCTACTCTTCTTGGATCAGGAGAAATACTACCCAACAGATATTGCCCCCGATGTCAGAAGACACTGGAAATCATCTGCTTCTACAGAAAGAATAGCAATGACAGCAAACACATACAACTGCTAACAGCTGAGGCCTGAGGTGCTGCCAAACTTCTTGTCAGAAGCGCAGTCATCATGATTTATGCAAGGAAACCGGTCAAGGGAGAAATATGGGGGGTGTCCCTTGCTGACATCATCCTAAAACCAACAAAATATAGTGTAGCACAACCAATAAAGTAAGTCCACATATAAAAATTCCACCATTGTGCAACTTTGGGTGAGTTATTAATATCCAGGGACTTCAGTGACCACCACCTCTAGCGGGAATGGCTGCCCACCTCCAAATATTGACACCTGGTATTAAATCTCTCAGGATACCTCGGGAAAACAAATCCTTTTGTTGGGGCCCCTGGACAACACAGACCTCCTCCCAGGATTTCCATATTTTATTAGTATTGTATGGAGAGTCACATGTGGATACACTCAGAGGTGTTGGCAGCAATCAGGAAAAGCCTATTAGGAGGCCAATACACTGAACATTTTATTTTATGTCCATTTAGTTTGAATATTGCACCGATTATATATTTTTTTCACATCATTCTAAGGCTTCATTTCCAAGGACGTTTTTACAGCCACTTTTTTTTAGCCTTTTTTACAGCTTAAAAATGCCTGTCCATGTGTTTTTTTTTTTTTTTTTGGGCTGGAGCGTTTTTGCGCATTTAACGTCTGGCGTTTTTACAGCTCTAACGCTGGAGCTTCAGAATGCACTGGTCCTGTTTTTTTTTGCAGCTTAAAAAACAGCTCAGCCATCTACAGCTCAAAACGTCATGGTGGGCACGAGGCCATAGACTAACATAGAGAGCCGTTTTAACCACTTAAGCCCCAGACCAATATGCAGCTAAATTCCCAGAGGTGTTTTTACAATTTGGCACTGTGCTGCTTTAACTGGTAATTGCGCGGTCATGCAATGTTGTACCGAAACCAAATTTGCGTCCTTTTCTTCCCACAAATAGAGCTTTCTTTTGGTGGTATTTGATCACCTCTGCGGTTTTTATTTTTTTTGCTATAAACAAAAATAGAGTGAAAATTTTGAAAAAAATGCAATATTTTTTACTTTTTTCTATAATAAATATCCCCCAAAAATATATATAAAAAAACTTTTTTTCCCCTCAGTTTAGGCCGATACGTATTCTTCTACATATTTTTGTTAAGAAAAAAAAAAAAAAAAAAAAAAAAAAAAAAATCGCAATAAAGCGTTTATCGGTTGGTTTGCACAAAATTTATAGCGTTTACAAAATAGGGGATAGTTTTATTGCATTTTTATTAATTATTATTTTTTTACTACCAATGGCGGCGATCAGCAATTTTTTTCATGACTGCGACATTATGGCGGACACTTCGGACAATTTTGACACATTGTTGGGACCATTGTCATTTTCACAGCAAAAAATGCATTTAAATTGCATTGTTTATTGTGAAAATGACAGTTGCAGTTTGGGAGTTAACCACAGGGGGCACTGAAGGAGTTATGTTTCACCTAGTGTGTGTTTACAACTGTAAGGGGGTGTGGCTGTAGGTCTGACGTCATCGATTGTGTTTCCCTATAAAAGAGATGACACGATCGATGCAACCGCCACAGTTTGCATACGGCTCTCCCCCGTTCTTCAGCTCCGAGGAGCGATAGAGAGGGGAAGGCTAGAAACGAATAGCCTCGCCCTCATCACGGATCGCTCCGTCATTCTGCCTGTCCGTGCCATTCTGCCGACGCATATGTACATGCGGCGATAGTGAAGCGGTTAAGCTGCAAAAAACGCTCAGAAAAGTGGCTGTAAAAACGTCCAAAAATGTCCATGAATGAATGAATGAATGAATGAAAAACTTATATAGCGCGGCACATGCGAACTGAATCGCCTCTGGGAATGAAGCCTAAAACTAACTTCCTCACTGAGTCAGTGACCTAAAGTACTGAAGCCTGAGGGTCAGTTTACAACTGAACTCCAGACTAAACAAATGTGTATTCCTACTTAAAGTGATATTAAAGTAAAAAATTTAAATAAACAAACAATAACAACCATGTCATACTTGCCTGCTCTGTGGAGTAGTTTTACACAGAGCAGCAAGGATCCTCCTCTTCTCGGATCCCCCTGACGCTCTGGTCCCTCCCTCCTGCTAAGTGCCCCCAGAGCAAGCAGTTTGCAATGGGGGCTCCCGAGCCGCATGTCCACACACACACACACACACACACACACACAATGTGCCGTGTCTCTTGTTTCTGTCTTAGCCAATGAGGAGGGAGAGTCCCCGAAGAACGGAGGCTTTCGTGCACCTCAATGGAGGAAGATCGGGCTCAGGTAAGTATCAAGGGGGGGTTTTCGGGGGCTGCTGCACACTGAAGTTTTTTTTACCTTCATGCATAATATGCATGAAGGTAAAAAACCTTCATCCGTTACAAACACTTTAAATATTAGCATGCTTTTGGTATACCTTTAAGATCTGGGAAGGAATTCAAAATAAAAAAATCCTTTATTGCGCCACTATGCAGGAGTTTCTTGTAATAAAGACCAGTCACTGCTTCTTTCTCCCCTGGGGGGTGACTGGTCTTGTATCCGCCCCTTCTGTAGTTTTCTGCAGGCAGCCTGTAGTGGGAGGGGCCCACTACACCACTAGATGCTCTCTGCACAGGCTATGCACAACACAAAGGCAGATTTCATCTTTAGCAACCAGGCATTGTAAGTAGAGGTCATCAATGGCAGTCTGTACATTTCTTAAATGACAGGAGATCTTTAGACCCCTTTCACACTGAAGCGTTTTTGCGTTAAAAATAGCGCTATTAAAACGCTCATAAAATGCTCTCCATGCACCCTTTCACACTGAGTCCTGCAAGCAGCAGCTTTTGGGCGCTGAAAAAAACCGCTCCAAAAACGCCCATCTCCATTGAAATGAATTGAAAGCGCTGTAAAAACGCCTTACCCTTTCACACTGAGGCACTGCAAAAACGCCCTAAAACGTTGGGGTCTTAGCGGTGCTTTACCAGCACATTGGGATTGCAGATGAGGCTTTGCTCGAATAACGCTCGAATAACGCCCCAGTGTGAAAGGGGCCTTAACCACTTCCATACCAGGCACTTATACACCTTCCTGCCCAAGCCAATTTTCAGCACTGTCGCTATTTGATTGACAATTGCGCGGTCATGCTACACTGTACCCAAACAAAATTTTTATCATTTTGTTCCCGCAAATAGAGCTTTCTCTTGGTATTTGATCACCTCTGCAAATTGAATTTTTTGCGCAACAAATAAAAAAAAGAACGAAAGTTTTGAAAAAAAAAAAAACCGAAGAAGTTTTTCTTTGTTTCTGTTAATTTTATAAATAAGTACCTTTTCTTCTGCACTAACAAACACCAATATGGCTGCACTGACGGGCACCGATATGGCTGCACCGATACGGCGGCACTGACGGGCACCGATAAGGCAGCACTGGTATGCGGCACTGATGGGCATTCATAGGCGGAACTGATGGGCACTCATAGCTGGCACTGATGGGTACTTATGGGTGGCACTGATAGGTGGCATGGACGGGCACTGATAGGTGAGCACTGATGGACACTGGTGGGTGGCACTGCTGGGCATGACAAATTTGTGGGCACCGATTGGCATATGTTATGTATACATTTGTACATGTGGATGGCCATGGGGACTTACCTGGCCATCCACATGTTGGGTGCTTCCCTGGTGGTCCTGAGCGGCATCCTGGTGGTCCAGTGTAGGCATCCAAGGGGGGGCTGCGCTGATAAACAATCAGCGCAAACCCCCCCTGTCAGGAGAGCCGCCGATTGGCTCTCCTCTACTCGCGTCTGTCAGACGCGAGTGAGGAAAAGCCGATCAGCGGCTCTTCCTGTTTACATCGTGATCAGCCGTGATTGAACACGGCTGACCACGTGGTAAAGAGCCTCCGCCGGACTGACTGACACACCACACCACCCATCGCCGTGATGCCCGCCCCCCACGGGCGCGCAGCGGCTGTTATCCTGCAGGACGTCAATAGACGTCCAGTCAGGATAACACAACCACTTCCCGGATGTCAATATGCTATTGACCGGGCGGGAAGTGGTTAAAATGGCTCTGTTGGAAATATAAACACTTGGGTGATTAGGCTTTGATGGAAGCAGTCGTTTCAGAAACCCATCTGTAATACACTAGTTTTCAGTGGTCAAGGCAATGAAGAAGTTCTGTTTCACGCTCTCCGAACTAGTATGTGCCATACAAGTCATGGTTTGGCCACTTTTCAGCAGAGCCTAATCAAACACACATTTTGTGTGGACACAAATACCCTTTGAAAAGCAGCTCCAAAAGTACAAGGAGAGCGAGGAGAGAAAGGGAAGGAAAGAGCGAGAGAAGGAAAAGAGCGAGCGAGCAAAAGAAAGAAAAAAAAAAGGAAAGAGGAAAAACACAAAAAACTATAAGGCTGCATTCACACCTAAGCGACAAAACGCCCGACGCGGGACGCTTCTGTCGCTAGAGGGGAGAATTCCCATTGCCGTCTATGGAGATGGTTCACATCTCATAGACGCGCAACGCCTGTCGCCTGAAAAAAAGTCCCGGACCCTTTTTTTCACGCGACAGGCGCGTTTTCCCATAGACAGCAATGGGAATACTTTAGAAAAAAAAAAAAAAAAAAAGATACATTTGTAATCGCGGCAAATCTGCCGCTACACGCGTACGCGGCTGTCGCTTAGGTGTGAATGCAGCCTAAGACATGGAACATACATTTAGTTACATTGTTTTGTCTGATCACCTTCGGTTTTTGAACTCTGGGAATCGGGCAACTCGCATCAAAGTTGGACCAAAAATAGAACAGGGACTACTCTTTGCAGTCCCAATTTACAGGACAAGTCACACAAGTGTGAAAGGGGCCTTAATATGTTTTCAGTGTATTGGTATTTTATTTTTATAATTTTAAATATTAGAGAGAGTAGTCTTGAACTTAGGAAAAACAGAGAGGAAATAAGGGCGCTCTGGTGGAGGTGGATAGCTGGTCAGAGGGATGATAGTGATGAGATAGAAGTAGGTGGAGTCGCAGACTCAGATCTACCCTGGTTCGCATCATTCCTAGAAAATCGATCCCAGACAGTGAAACTAGAAGCCTTCACGTCAGAAGCCTCAAGGATCACCCCTTTCGCCCGTGCTCTTCAACATCTACCTCCACCCACTACTCTCAATCATCAGCAAACAAGACCTGCTCAACCACTCCAACACAGACGACACTCAACGTTATCTTCGCATCACCAACAAAAAAGACCAATATCACGGATTCAAAAAAATGCCTGACATTTATAGATAATTGGGTGACAGAGCGCTCCCTCAGACTCAATGGATCCAAAACAGAACTTTTCTTTCTCCACGCAAACCAGAAGACAAATTCTAGGACGCAGCACTGCACCCAGACTGGTAACGGGTAAAAAAACGTGGGAGCCAATCACGCCGTTCCTGAGTACCCTCCACTGGCTAGCCGTAAAGGATCGGGCGACATCTGACTCACCCACAAATGCACGCAAGGAAACGCGCCGCAATACTTATGCGAGAAAATAAAACACTACACCCCAAATCGGGCCCTACAACCAACTAATCAGAACCTCCTCCGCATCCCCAAGTCCCGCTACAAATTTAATGGAGAACGAAGAAGATTCGCAGTCCAAGGACCACGGCTATGGAACGCTCTACCTACACACATCCACATGGAAGAAAACCATCGGGCCTTCAGGAAAAAAACTTAAGACCCATCTATTCTGAAGCGTGGCTGGACGACGACATTGGATACAGCGCCTTGAGGCGATTTAGTTCGCATTTGTAGCGCTATAACAAGTTACTCACTAACTCAATCGGCACTTCTGGCAGCATTTTGGTTAGAGCAGAAGCAACTCTGAAGATATAAAAAAGGTCTGGACGAAGGAGCCGCACATGCTCTGAAACACGTTACCGCCTCCTTTTTCCCCACTAACACCATCAGCCTCATGTGTCCTGCAGTGAACCCGGAATACAGACTTCTCTGCCGTCTCCTCTCTCCAACACGTACGAGAATGCTTTATGGCTCTACACTGCTCTCTACCTCTGTGCCACAGATGAGGACTCCTGATTTTATCATGTCTTTTAACACTCAACGATCTTGTAAGTGCCTTTAACCCTTTGTGCACTTTATGAAATTTTTCATACTGGACTTAGGAGGCGCCTTACTTTTCCGTTTTGAACGTGGACAAGTTGATTTGCGTAGAACAATCAAAACCCTTCTCTGTGCACAAAAAATTAATAGCTAGCTGTATTATTGCTATAAAGAGTTGTAAACTGGTTACTTCCAAAAAGTGATCAGCTAGTGCAGAGTGCCAATAACATACCGGTAGACGATTCCCATGGTGGATTCTCTGTTTTTTATCAGGCTAATCCTTCCGTCGTTGTTCCGTTTGTGCTGGTTGGAGACACTGCATATCTGCACTACCACATCCCACAGATCTTTAGCTGCCCTTCGGCTGTCTGGTCCGGAGAGCTCTTTACACGTGGCTGCCAGCAGCTGACCAAGCTGGAACGAGAACAAAGAGCGCAATAAATTGATCAGAGAATTCATAATATAAATTGTGAAAATAATGGGAATAAATCATAAAAAACAATTGACAAAAATGCAGTAGGATGTGCATATAACTGTCGTGGTTAAATGGTGACAGCAGGAAACTAGAAAATCATTTGGAAAGCTGCTATTGCTATCCGGGAAACATTGCTACCATGCGGATATCAAAGTCCATTCCACTTACTTTAAATATTACAAGAAAGTTTGCAATCCACTTAAGGACCGCCTAACGCTGATATACGTCGGCAGAATGGCACGGCTGGGCACAGGCACCTGTACATCGCCTTTAAGAGCCCAGCCGCGGGTCGCACGCACGCCGCCAGTGGCGTGCTCGTGACCCGGTCCGATGCTCCGTGACCGCGGGACCCGATGGCCGCCAGTGACCCGCGATCGGTCACAGGAGCTGAAGAACGGGGAGAGGCGAGTGTAAACACACCTTCCCCGTTCTTCTGTGTGGCAGTGTCACCGATCGTCTCTTCCCTGATATAGGGAACGACGATCAGTGACGTCACACCTACAGCCACGCCCCCCTACAGTAAGAATCACTCCCTTAGGGCACACTTCACTCCTTAGCGCCCCCTAGCGTTTAACCCCTTCACTGCCATTGTCATTTAACAGTAATCAGTGCATTTTTATAGCACTTTCGCTGTGAAAATTACAATGGTCCCAAAAATGTGTCAAAAGTGTCTGATGTGTCCGCCATAATGTCGCAGTCACGAAAAACGCTGATCACCACCATTACTAGTAAAAAAAAAAGTGTGAATAAAAATGATATAAAACTATCCCCTATTTTGTAAACGCTATACATTTTGCGCAACCCAATCAAATGCTTATTGCAATTTTTTTTACCAAAAATAAGTAGAAGAATACGTATCGGCCTAAACTGAGGAAAAAAAAAAGTTTTTTTGTATATTTTTTTGGGGATATTTATTATAGCAAAAATGAAAAAATATTGCATTTTTTTCAAAATTTACGCTCTATTTTTGTTTATAGTGCAAAAAATAAAAACCACAGAGATGATAAAATACCACCAAAAGAAAGCTCTATTTGTGGGAAAAAAAGGACACCAATTTTGTTTGGGAGCCACAATGCATGACCGCGCAATTGTCAGTTAAAGCGACGCAGTGCGGAATCGCAAAAAGGGGCAAGGTCCTTAACCTGCATAATGGTCCGGGTCTTAAGTGGTCATGAGACAGAAAAGCATCTTGAATCTGGGGGAAAATATTACCTTCACATAAGGATTGTTTTGCACTAAGGAGGCAGGTGCCTGTAACGTCAAGTACTCATTTTCTCTCCAGTTAAGCAGGAAAGCTACACACTCTTCTGATACAACTTGTCGTTGGGGAATGTCTGTAGAGAGAAGACGTACAGCATAATTGGGTGTGGGAGCAAGAATAAACAAGGTGATCTGTTATGACATAAAATAAGGTAAGAATAAATGAAGAAAAAACAAAAACTAAAACAATCTTCGATTTCCAGCAAAAAAAAAGTCACTGTTGTCTATTGCCTACTGGATACCAAGCAGAAAAAAAAAAGAGTTGGTGTCTAGTAGTGTGGTATAGCCAATAAGAAAAACACATCTTTCACCATTTAATACCCAAATACATAGGACACCTACAGTGGGGAAAATAATTATTTGATCCCCTGCAGATTTTGTAAGTTTGCCCACTTACAAAGAAATTAGGGGTCTATAATGTTTATCATAAGTGTATTTTAAATGATAGAGACAGAATATCAACCAGAAAAAAAACACATGATACAAATGTTCTAAATGGAGTTGCAGTCCAGTGAGTAAAATAAGTATTTGATCCCCAAGCAAAACATGACTAGGTAAAGAAACCCTTGTTGGCAAGCACAGAGGTGAGACCTTTCTTGTAGTCGATTTCCAGGTTTGCACACATCTCAGGAGGGGTTTTGGTCCACTCTTCTTTACAGATCTTCAAATCCTTAATGTCGCTTGGCAACCAAGTTTCACCTCCCTCCATCCATTTTCTATAGGATTAAGATCTGGAGACTGGCTATGCCACTAATTGACCTTAACGTGCTTCTTCTTGAGCCACTCCTTTGTTGCCTTGGTGGTATGTCTTGGGTCATTGTCATGCTGGAAGACCCATCCATAACCCATCTTCAGTGTTCTGGCTGAGGTAAAAAAAGTTCTCATCAAAGACTTTACAGCAGTGGTCTCTAAACTGCGGCCCTGGGGCCAGATGTGGCCCTTTGCTGGCTTTTATTCAGGCCATGGGGCACTATTTTATTCACCGACACCAATAAAGGACACAATTCCTACCAATTATATCAATGATGGGGCACAGTTTTTCCTAATGACACCAATGATGGGGCACAATTCCTCCCAATGACACCAATGAACGGGGGACCAATTCCACCCAATGACACCAGTGATGGGACACAAGTCCTCTAAATGACACCAGTGATGGGGCACGATTCCTCCCATTGAGACCAATAATGGGGAATTGTTTACTCCCACTGATGCAAGGACATTTTGTACTTCCGATGGTCTGGCCCCCTAAAGTCTAAAGGACAGTAAACTGGCCCTTTGTTTAGAAAGTTTGGAGACCCCTGCTTTACAGTACATGGTCCCTCAATGTGGCAAAGTCGACCTGTACCTTTAACAGAGAAACAAGCCCAAAGCATAAGGTTTACACCTCCGTGCTCTGGGTCATAGTCAGCATTTTTCTTCCTCCAAGCACGGCGAGTCGAGTTAATGCCAAAGAGCTCAAATTTGATCTCATCTGACCACAGCACTTTTTCCTAATCCTTCTCTGTATTATTTAGATGTTCATTGGCAGACTTCAGGTGGGCCTGTACATGTTCCTTCTTGAGAAGAGGGACCTGTGGTATTTCAATCCATGATGGCGTATTGTGTTACCAATGATTTGTTTGGTGACTGCGGTCTGAACTTACTTGAGATCATTCACAAGCTCCTCCCGTGTAGTTCTGGGCTGATCCCTCACTTTTCTCATGATCATCCATAGGGCTCTTTCACACGGGACGGATCCGTGATGATCCGCCCCGTGAACCTATGCTTGCTCAGCGGGGATCGCTCCGCTAATCCCAGCCCAAACCTGGCGGATGACAGGGCGGTCCCCGCACACTGTGCAGGGACCGCCCTGTCAGATCTCGGCTCTCCCCTATAGGGGGGAATCGGATGAACACGGACCATCTGTCCGTGTTCACCCGATCTGATGATGGATTGAAAAATAGGGGTTTCCTCCGTCTGCAGAATCGGAGGACTGCAGACACCGATGAGATCGGGTGTCAGCGGATGTTCATCCGCTGACACCCACAATCTCAAAGGGATCAATGTATGTCCCTTTTTCAGCCGTAAAACGGATGGATAAAAAAGCGGACATATGGTCCGCATGTGTGAAAAGGGCCTTACCCCATGAGGGGAAAACTTGCATGGAGCTCCAGACCAAAGGCGATTGATGGTTATTTTGTATTTCTTCCATTTGTGAATAATCGCTCCAACAGTTGTCTCCTTCTCACCAACCGTCTTGCTGATGGTTTTGTAGCACATTCCAGCCTTGCGCAGGTCTACAATCTTGTCCACGACATCCTTTGAGAGCTCTTTGGTCTCGCCCATGATGGCGAGGTTTGAATAGAAGAAAGATTCTGTGGACAGGTGTTTTTTCTACACAAAGAGTTGTTGTTAGGAGCACCTTCTTAAATTGACAGGACTAATCTGTGTACCACATGAGCACCTACTGTAGCCAGTCTGTAGGAGCCAGAATTATTGTTGGTTGGTAGGAGATCAAATACTTAAAGCGGGAGTTCACCCGAAAAATAATTTTTAACATTAGATTGAGGCTCATTTTGTCTAGGGGAATTGGGTAGTTTTTTTTTAAATCGAAGCAGTACTTACCGTTTTAGAGATAGATCTTCTCCGCCGCTTCCGGGTATGGTCTTCGGGACTGGGCGTTCCTATTTGATTGACAGGCTTCCGACGGTCGCATACATCCGCGTCACGAGTAGCCGAAAGAAGCCGAATGTCGGTGCGGCTCTATACGGCGCCTGCGCACCGACGTTCGACTACTTTCGGAAAATCGTGACGCGATGTATGCGACCGTCGGAAGCCTGTCGGAAGACTGTCAATCAAGTAGGAACGCCCAGTCCCGCAGCCCATACCCGAAAGCGGCGGAGAAGATGCATCTCTAAAACGGTAAGTACAGCTTTGATTGTAAAAAAAAAACACCCGATTCCCCTTGACAAAACGAGCCTCAATCTAATGTTAAAAAAAAAAAAAGGTTTTTGGGTGAACCTCCACTTTAATTTACTCACTGGACTGCAACTCAATTTAGAACATTTGTATCATGTGGATTTTTGGTTGATATTCTGCCTCTATCATTTAAAATACACCTATGATAGCAATTATAGACCCATGTCTTTGTAAGTGGGCAAACTTACAAAATCTGCAGGGGATCAAATAATTATTTTGCCTATTGTACTGTACCCCAAAATACACCCCTCTAAATGTGAATGATGCTGTAAAGAGGGACTAGAAGGCGTAGACACAGAAGGTATTGGTGATGAAAAGCTTTAGGGAGATTTTTCTCATGGATCATTAATCCAGAAAAACAAAATTGTATACACCTGTCTGCAGTGTCTACATCTTCTTTACGCCATTACCTTCACTCATATGAAGTATTAGGCTATCCATACACATTAGGATTTCTCTTGTTCAGGCCTGTGGGCTGAATGAGAGAAATCAATAGATCCCCCCCCCCCCATCCACGCTGAGGCCTCATTCTCATGGATGTACCTATCCGTACACCTGAACCCCATTCAATATAGCGATGTGCACGAGAGCAGTGGCTGTTCTGGGTCTCCTTCTCCGCAGTGGAAATCATTGGCTCCCACTGCTGTCACTCACAGCCAGTGAGAAGGGAGCAGGGAACGGGGCCAAGCTGCACTCTATTAGCTAGATTCAGGATGGCGAGCGCATAGTTGCAGCGGTGTAGCGTATGGCATTTATACTACAACGCCGTAAGTTAGCGAGGCAAGTACATGATTCACAAAGTACTTGCCTGCTAAGTTACGGCGGCGTAGCGTAAATCGGGCGGGCGTAAGGGCGGCTAATTCAAATTCGGCTGAGGGGGCGTGTTTTATGTTAATGGAGCTTGACCTGACGTGATTGACGTATTTTACGAACGGCGCATGCGCCGTCCGCCTACATATCCCAGTGTGCATTGCGGCAAAGTACGCTGCACAGTCCTATTGATTTAGACGTGGACGTAAATGACGTAAAACCCTATTCACAGACGACTTACGCAAAATTTTCAAATTTCGATGCGGGAACGGCGGCCATACTTAACATTACTATTCCAGCTATTTGATGGAATAACTTTAGGCCTGATAATGCGTTACGTAAACGGCGTATCTGTACTGCATCGGCCGGGCGTACGTTCGGGAAAAGGCGTATCTAGTGATTTACATATTCTATGCCGACCGCAATAGAAGCGCCACCTAGCGGTCAGCCTAAAAATTACACTTTAGGATACGACGATGTAAGACACTTACTCCGCTCGTATTTGAGCCTAATTTAAGCGTATCTGGTTACCAGAATACGCTTAAAATTAGCGCCGACGCAAATTCAGACTTAGGCTGGCGTATCTACTGATACGCCAGCCTAAGTCTCTCTGAATCTAGCTATATGTGTCCAATAGACCAGTGGTCATCAACCCTGTCCTCAGGGCCACTAACAGGCCAGGTTTTATGTATTACCTTGGGAAGATGCAGACCAGAATACTGCAATCACTGAGCAGCAAATTATATCGCCTGTGATGTATTTCAGTTATCTTGCAAACCTGGCCTGTTAGTGGGCCCGGAGGACAGGGTTGATGAACTGGCTTGGGAGGAAGCAAGCACAAGTGCCCCCAGAGCAAGCGCCTTGCTATGGGGGCACTTAGCAAGGGGAAGGGGCCAGAAGTGCTGGCGGGGGCTCAGAGAAGAGGATCAGAGCTGCTCTGTGCAAAACTACTGCACAGAGCAGGAACGTATTACATGTTTATTATTAAAAATAAATAAATGGAGCCTTTACAATTGCTTAAAGCGGTGGTTCACCCTCCATAACTTTTTAGCATAAAATGAGGCATAGTAGCGCGAGCTACAGTATGCCTGTCTTTATTTTTTTATCCCCGTACTCACTGTGTAATCGTAGATACAAGATTACGACTCCCCGCAGGGAATGGGCGTTCCTATGGAGAGGGAAGGTGATTGACGGCCGGCTCTGGCACGTCACGCTCCCCGAAGACAGCCGGAACAGGTCTCGGCTCTTCACGGCGCTATATGGCGCCTGCGCACAGACTATGCGCAGGCGCCGTGAAGCGCCAAGTCCTATTTCGGCTATTTCCGGAGATGCGCGACGTGCCAGAGCCGGCCGTCAATCACCTTCCCTCTCCATAGAAACGCCCATTCCCCGCTGGGAGTCGTAATCTTGTATCTACGAGTGCACAGTGAGTACGGGGATAAAAAAATAAAGACAGGCATACTGTAGCTCGCGCTACTATGCCTCATTTTATGCTAGAGGGAAAAAAAATGTTTTATTTTTTTTTATTAATAGGGTGAACCCCCGCTTTAAATAGCGTGGGTTGTTCAATTCCCCCTGACGACGACTGCATTCTGACAGCTGCTGCCATGGCTGAAATTTAAACCATGCATGGCTATACACAGCCCAATGCATGCTGGAAAAACAAACAAAAAAACAAAAACCTAGCAGAGTTCTCCATCCAAAAAAACGAGGTGGACTGAGAAATCCCCCCACTGGGACATTGTATTCTGATGGGTACACCCAGTGGAAAAAAAATTCTAAAAAATGTCCCTTTGACAGAAGTCAATCAAATGGTCGACTTCTGTTGAGCAGGGAAGGCCACACACTGATTGAAAGTGAGCTGGTCCCTGCTGAACAGGCCAAACGTTGATCAGTGTATATAGCCAGCTTGAGGGTGTGTAGCTTAGGTGTGCATTAAAAGGATAGTTCAATCTGTAGGAAGAATTAGTCAGAAGTCTCACCAGGAATCCTCATTTCCAGGTAGCCTCGTACTCTGCTGACAAGTTCCGGTGGCGGCCGATCAGCAGAGACTCCGCCTCCAGCCTCATGGGTGCAAATATCCAATAGCAGCATCTCATTGAGCATAACCTGGCGCAGCTTGGGAGAGAATTCTGTCACCAGCTCTAAACAGGAAGTGAGCAGCTGCTTAGCGTGAGGAAAGTCCTGTGAAATACACAAACAAGTCAAGTAAACCTCACAGACCGCTTTGGAAAAGTCATCATATTGGAGAACTAAAAGGCTGTGGTGAATAAAGTGAGCAAGACAATGGGGTGGATTCACTAAAACCGAAGAGTACAAAACCTGGTGCAGCTCTGCATGGTAGCCAATCGGCTTCTAACTTCAGCTTGTTCAATTAAACTTTGACAAAAAAAAACCTGGAAGCTGATTGGTCCCTATGCAGAGTTGCACCAGATTTTGTCAGTTTTAGAAAATTAACCCCCAGAAATAAAACCCACCTATTTCTGATATGAATTCTCATACTTCAGGTGGCCATTTTAATATAGTCCCGTTAAAAGGTTTCAGTCAACGAATAACTCCTGCTTCTGAATTAACCCCTTCCATACAGGGCATTTTCACCCCCTTCCTGCCCAGACCAATTTTTAGTTTTCAGCGCTGTTGCACTTTAAATGAAAATTGCGTGGTCATGCAACACTGTACCCAAACTAAATCTTTATGTTTTTTTTCCCCCCACAAATCGAGCTTTCGTTTGGTGGTATTTGATCATCTCTGCGGTTTTTATTTTTTGCGCTATAAACAAAAGAAGAGCGACAATTTTTTTTTAAAAACACAATATTTTTTACTTATTTAATATTACAATTAAAAAAAACAAAAACGAAATTTCCTCAGTTTAGGCCGATACGTATTCTGCTACATATTTTTGGTTTAAAAAAAAAAAAAAAAAAAAAATCGCAATAATCATATATTGATTGGTTTGCGCAAAAGTTATAGTGTCTACAAAATAGGTGATAGATTTATGGCATTTTTATTTTATTATTTTTTTTACTAGTATTGGCGGCGGTTTTTTACTGTGACCGTGACATTGCGGCGAACAAATCGGACACTTTTGACACGTTTTTGGGACCATTCACATTTATACAGCGATTAATGCTATAAATATGCATTGATTACTGTGTAAATTTAACTGGAAGGGAAGGGGTAAACAATAGAGGGCGCTGAAGGGGTTAATATGTTCCCTAAGGTGTGTTCTAACTGTAGGGGGGAGGGGACTCTCAAGGGGAGGAGACCGATGTGTGTTCCTCTGTACTGGGAACACACATTGGTCTCCTCACCACTGACAGGAGGTGGATCTGTGTGTTTACACACACACATCCACACGCCTGCCGTGATTACGGCAATCGCGGGTGCCCGGCGGCAATCGCGGCCACCTGCGCCGGCTCACGAGCGCTGCCGCGGGGAACGCCGGGAACACAAGACTTCATATGACGTCCACCCGTCATTTTACAATGCGCCGGTAGGGAAGTGGTTAAAGGGGTTGTAAAAGGTACAATTTTTTTCCCCCCTAAATAGCTTCCTTTACCTTAGGCCTCTTTCACACCGGGGCGGGAGGCGCAGTGGCAGTATAGCGCCGCTAAAAATAGTGGCGCTATACCGTCGGATTTGCCGCGGGATTCGGCCGCTAGTGGTGCGGAATTAACCCCCGCTAGCGGCCGATAAAGGGTTAATACCGCCTGCAATGCGCCTCTGCAGAGGCGCATTGCGGGCGGTATTGCTGCGGTTCCCCATTGTTTCAAATGGGAAGGAGCGGTATACATACCGCTCCTCTCACCGCTCCAAAGATGCTGCCGGCAGGAGATTTATTTCTCTCCCGCCAGCGCATCGCCTCAGTGTGAAAGCCCTCGGGCTTTCACATTGAGTATGCAGTGCAGGAGTTTTTCAGGCGGTATAGCAGCGCTATTTTTAGCGCTGTACCGCCTGAAAAACTCCTCAGTGTGAAAGGGTCTTAGTGCAGTCCTCCTTCACTTACCTCATCCTTCCATTTTGCTTTTAAAATGTCCTTATTTCTTCTGAGAAATCCTCACTTCCTGTTCTTCTGTCTGTAACTCCACACAGTAATGCAAGGCTTTCTCCCTGGTGTGGAGTGTCGTGCTCGCCCCCTCCCTTGGACTACAGGAGAGTCAGGACGCTCTCTACGTTGCAGATAGAGAAAGAAGCTGTGTTTTAGGGGTAATCCAAGGGAGGGGGCGAACACGACACTCCACACCAGGGAGAAAGCCTCACATTACTGTGTGGAGTTACAGACAGAAGAACAGGAAGTGAGGATTTCTCAGAAGAAATAAGGACATTTAAAAGCAAAATGGAAGAATGAGGTAAGTGAAGGAGGACTGCACTAAGGTAAAGGAAACCATTTACAACCCCTTTAAGGAGATCTTGTTACAAACCAAGCATTTTGTTATTCACTTGCAATGTGTCTTTGAAGTTACAAGAAAAGTTTACCAACACCATGCCCCCCACCACGTCAAAGCCCAATCATATTCTGGGAGTGTCTAAATTACTCTCTGTGCTGGACCAGCTCCTCATTCCCTCCCTACAGAACTCTTAATATGGGGAAAAAGTGAAGAGGAAGGGAGGGAGTCTACACACAGGAAGCTTTTACATGCATAAAAAAAAAACACATCACCGACATATGAATGTGAAGATTTTTGTTGAAATGCTCTTGTGACAGGGTCTCTTTAAACATTTTTTGTCCCAATTGTTTTACAGGGATCTTTTTGCTGAATGTGGGTTGGTTGGGGGTAAAAATAATAAGATCTCTGGATCCACCATAAAACTCCCTTCTTGTAGATTTCACGGGAGGAAGACCCTGCATGTGCTGCCTACATGAGAACTGACACATGATTTCAGGTCTTTGGTCTATACCCACTTTGTTACCGGGCCTATTTTGGCACTGTTCTCCTTTATGTAAAAATCACAATTTTTTTGCTAGAAAATTAATCAGAACCCCCAAACATTATATATTTTTTTTTTAGTAGACACCCTAGGGAATAAAATGGCGGTCATTGCAACTTTTTTTTATCGCACAGTATTTGCAAAATAATTTTTCAAACGCCTTTTTTTAGGGAAAAAAACAGTTTCATGAATTAAAAAATAACAGAACAGTAAAGTTAGCTCAATTTTTTTGTATAATGTGAAAGACGATGTTACGCCGAGTAAATAGATACCCAACATGTCACGCTTTAAAATTGCGCACACTCATGGAATGGCGCCAAACTTTGGTACTTAAAAATCTCCATAGGCGGTGCTTTAATTTTTTTTACAGGTTACTATTTTTGAGTTACAGAAGAGGTCTAGTGCTAGAATTGTTGCACACGCTCTAACGCACGCGGCGACACCTCACATGTGTGGTTTGAACGGTGTTTACATATGTGGGCGGGACTTGCATGCGCGTTCGCTTCTGCACGCGAGCGACCGGGACAGGGGTTTTAAATTTTTTTTTTTTTTTTTTTTTTACACTTTTAAAAAATTTTTTTTTTGATCACTTTTATTCCTATTACAAGGAATGTAAACATCCCTTGTAATAGGAATCAGTGTGACAGGTCCTCTTTATGGAGAGATGTTGGGGTCAATAAGACCCCACATCTCTCCTACAGGCTTACAAGCATGAGATCGGTGAAAAAAAAATCACTGATTACATGCCGACAGCCGCGATAGTGGCTTTGTTTACTTCCGGGTACCGGGCGTGACGTCATAACGTCGCGCCCGGTCCTCCGACGGTCATGGAGATGACTGTGACCGTCTGGTCACCAGTCATCTCTATGCTTCACCAACGAGCGCCGGCCGATTCGCTCTCCGGGCCCCCGATGGCACGGGAGAGCCCGGAGAAGCACCGGATGGCGGCAGGAGGAGGGGGGGACGTCCCCTCCCGCTGCCTAGAAGAACGATCGTTCTTCTGGTGCACAGAATCGCCGGCTGAAGATATCTGAATGATGCCTGCAGCTGCCGAGGACGTCCCAGGACGTTCTCCGGGTCTGAAGTGGATACCCTGTGTAATGGGAAGATGCAAAACATCCATGTACCTCTAATAATAACACCCTGCAGGCCTGGTCTAGAGAGTCAAGAATATACACCAACAGCCTATATCTTCTAATGACCCCAACCCAGTATGTGTGACCTTATGCACAGCTCAGGGAACATTGTACAGAGACCTAAAATCAGCTCAGGAAGCTAAAAGACATTTCAAGTTCCTATTTCTGCCATTCACCTATTACTCATACACATACAAGTGCCTTGAAAACATATTCCACACCCCTTGAATTTTTCCCACATTTTGTCATGTTACAACCAAAAACAAATGTTTTTTATTTGGGATTTTATGTAATGGACCAACACAAAGTGGCATATAATTGTGAAGTGGAAGGGAAATGATAAATGGTTTACAGTTTTTTTTTTTTTTTTACAAATCATGTGAAAAGTGCGGTGTGCATTTGTATTCAGCCCCCCTAAATCAATACTTCATAGAACCACCTTTCCCTGCAATTACAGCTGCAAGTCTTTTTGGGGATGTCTCTACCAGCTCAGCACATCTAGGAGAGGGACATTCTGCCAGGGTATGTAAACTTATGAGCACAACTGTATAAAATGTCATCCCTGATGGGAACACAGTGTGGTTTTTGCAGCAACCACATCTGGCATTTTTTGAACACCCATTAGTACTAAAGCTATATTGTTTACACCAGGGGTGCCCAACCTTTTGAAGCGCGAGGGCCACTTAAGCAACTTGGTAACCAGTCGAGGGCCACAATGAGCGGAGCAGACGGATGACAGGTCACAGCTACTCTATATTCCCTCGGATTTGCCCAGATGGAAGGGGGCAAAATGTTTTTCGGATTGGAGGTAGGCGGGCGTGAACGGACATCTGTCGCTCTGTAGAGGTGAATTGAGAGTCCCATTTGGTCAGGCTGATCGTGTGAAAAGGGCCTAAGACTGCTTTTACACTGTTGTGCTGAGGTTTACCCACAACGCACGTGCAGCTGTGTCTATCCTGCGGGTTAGCTGAACTTTGCCATAGACTCTACCTGTGGCAAAAGCCAGCGCTGTAGAGGAAGCATCGGCTTATGGGGCTCTGCTCCACAGCCACTTTCTTCCTCTACCACCAGCTTCATTCACAACACTGATGTGGTATGGTGGGTCGGCAACTTACGATCTTTGCTTGCCAACCCGCTATTCCAGAGCAGGAGGTCGCAGGCCACATCGGAGGGCATCCGCGGGCCACATGTAGCCCCCGGACCAGTGGTTGGTCACCCCTGGTTTACACAATAGACATCTTTTGCACAGAGGTATTTATTATCATTTCATTGTATACAACATTCACACCAATAAGCAGAGCAACTTACCTTAATTGCACTGCAGTGTAAGCTTTTGGCTAGCAGTATATAGACAAGGTCTCTTGTCAGGTGATCTTTAATTCCCAGGATTATTCCGCCATATACTGTTGGCACTTCCCACTAAAATGAAAAAAAAAAAAAAAAAATTGCATTTTCAGAAACATGCATGCAAATTTATAAAAAAGGGGAAAATAACAAAAAACAAAAACACATAAATTAATTCACTACTATTAAGAACAACTGCCCAAGATAATATTATTACATGTCTTTGGAGCAATTACTTCTTGTATGTACTGTACCTTGCTAGACACAGTCCAGAACAGGTTGTCAGAGGTCATGCCATATAGTTCAATCAGAAGCTGACGTATTCTCCAGGGATCGACACTAAGGATGAGTTGATGTTCTAGCTGTCCAACGTTCACATTGGAAGAAGCTAAAAAAGTGCACAAGATTAAAAGCTGAAAAAGACCCCGTAACAGTCCACACATTTGTTACTTCCTGTACAGACATTTCAATTCCCCATAACGTACAGAATCTAGGCATAGATAAATATCGAGCCCATGAAAAAAGGAAGAGTGTGGATGCTTGCATCAATGGGAGAGGGAAGAAGAGCACTTGGAGATGAGCAATCCATATAGTGGATCACCATACATGTTAAAATTTGTCTGTACAACTTTGGTACAATCGACCTAAGAGCTACCGAAATGTTGTAATATGAGGACCTACCTAAACTGTCCAATCAGTCTGTATCCAGTCGAGCAGGTCTTTTAACTACCTACTTTTCGGTAGATCTAAAGAAAATTGTACATCAGATTGTAACGTATGTGCTGAGCTTTAGGCCTCATTCACACTGGGCCGTTCGGGGTCCGTCTGTCACGGACCTGAACGGCCGCTCCATGCATTGCTATGGAGCGTCGGATGTCAGCGGAGACATGTCCGCTGACATCCAACCCGCTAAAAAAAACAAAACGTATGGGGGCCACGTCCCCATCCGTCCATGCGGATCGGATCGGGTAAGATCTGATGAAAACGGACATGCTGTCCGCTTTCATCAGATCGCTCCATAGGACACAGCGGCTCCCGACAAGCCCCTCCCCGCTCAGTGAGCAGAGAGGAGCTTGTCATCCGTCAGCTCAGCGGAGATCTGCGGACTGATCTCCCGCTGAGCCGACGGGAGCAGGCGGACTCGGGAGTCCGCCAAGCGTGAATGAGGCCTTGGGGAAGATGGATTTATTGAAAAGGATAAGTTCACCTTTACAAAAAAAATAATAATAAATGCAATTTTTTATTATTTTTTAGGGGCCTGTAAAGTATTGCACCCACAATCAGCGAATCATGGATATAATGCCAGGCTTCTGCAGATAGTCTGTGTAGCTGTCTGCCTGTACCTCCGATATGGGCAGGCAGTCACTGAATGACAGGAAGCTCAATGAATGACTAGAGCACTAAGCATCACCCTGGTAGTTCATTGAGAACTACAAGACGTCAACCACAAAAGGATTTTAGTTCATTGGTTTCACAGGGATATGTGAATGAATGATGCGCCCTTGTGGGTGGAGGCCCGCATGACAGTGGGTGCGGGGGAGATAATCACGGGGGGGGGGGGGGGGGGGGGGAAGGGGCAGACATGCAACGTTCGGAAAGGCGAATTTATCTTTTAATAAAATCCTATGTGATGCACACTAACACATTATGACCTAAATCTTTTTTTTTTTTTTATGCAGTTTACTACCTCTTTAAGGGGAGTGGATCATAGGTAGCCGGGTAAAAAAAACAAAAGCGAAGTCTGTTCACTGCTGCCCATCCATAGAGAAAAGTGGGTTTTTCCGTGTCTGTTCTGCCTATGCCAAGCCAAAATGGATGTGTCCTCTTGCCCATGCTGCTCTAATCAGCAGGGAATTCGCTCACAGATGCCCTGCTGATCGGTGTGGAAAGAGCCCTGTGTGAATGGGGCCTTAGGCAGAAAAAGGAGTACCTGTGTAAGAGAAATAAACCAATGCATACTGATTATGCCAAATTTGGTCTTGACATCTAGGCATCTTTGACCTTGGGTTATGAAAAAACTGTACCAAATAAAGCCTTAACCAGAATTTTTTATTTTTTTTTGCAAACTGTCTGAAAATATAAGTTACAAATAATGCATGCCTGCTCAGTTGCATTTGCATAAGGTGCAGACAATTGTTGCACAAAATAATGTGGCCCCTCCCAGCACTGACCTGTGTCCTCTATTTTCATTTGTTGACGGCTGCATTTTTGGCTTAAGAAAATAAAAGAGTCAGGTAGAGAGAGGATTGGATGGGGAAAAAAACTGCCACACACTAACATGGCCTGTTCCTGACAAATGGCCTGTTCCTGACAAAAAAAAAAAAGTTCCAGAGAATTTCCTGTGACTTGGTTCACATGAGAGCACCCCTTCATTACCTCCTACCAATGCTGAAGAACACACTAGGCAAGATGACATATGGACAATATGAAATATGGATAATGCAAAAGGTAGCACGGATATTAAAGTATGCATGCACAAATTTTAAAGCTAATCTCCACCCAAAAGGTGAAGCGTGTACCTGGTTCTGACAGGTACCTGGTCCCACTTCATGGTAAAAATCACTGCATGGTGATCTGCGTCATGTCTGACCCCTCCTCCTTACCCCTGCTTTCTACTGGGACCTGTGTGCCTCCCAAAAAATGACAAAACCACTCAAAAAGCGCAGTGTAACTCACGAACGCGCAGTAGGAAACCGGCTGTGAAGCCTGAAGGCTTCACTGACAGTTTTCCTTACTGGAACCTGCTGAACAAATCGGCTTGGGGGGTGTTGGAATCGCAGGATCCCTGGACAGGTTAGTGTCCTTATATTAAAAGTTAGCAGCTACAGTATTTGCTCCACTATGAAATACTCACCTTGGAATAAAGCTCTCCAGCACTGTAAAGTCACTGCTGAGAGGGCTGGTATGTTTCCCCTAACTTTCTTCTGAGTTTGCAGGCTCTGGTTGGCCACAGACGGGATGACATCACTCCTGCACATGCTCGCGGGAGCCCTCATTTCCAGCAAGGTATGCAGGACCTTCTGAGCGCATGCGCCAGTGATGTCACTGGCTGCATGCAGGGTGAATAATTGCATGATTCCCACATCAATACGGTAATTGTTGATGGGGGAAAGTCGATGGATCAACTGCAGTACAATCAGCCTGGCCATAGATTGATCAAATCTCGACCAATCTATGGCCAGGTTAAGACAGAGTGCGTTTCTCAAGTGTTACAGTGTGTGTTACTGTTAGTGGTCAAGTGTGTTACTGGCTGGATCAACAGGTAAAGGAAAGGAAAAAAAAGCCTTAAAAAAAAAAAAAAAAAAAAGGAAAATTAATGCAGCCACCATGTCTAAGGATTGGTAAGCTGCAATATATTACATTTTTGGTTTTGATACCAAATTACCCGATGCATATGGACACTGCTAAATTTGGTCTTGACAACTAGGTTTCATTGACCTTTGATCATGAAATGGTTAAAAGATCAATGTCATTTTTTTTAACAATGAAGAAAAAGTTATTTGTTAAAGCTGGCCATACATTATAAAATTTACTTGTACAATTTTCCTTTACATTTACCAAAAAATAAACATGCAATATGGAGGTCAAACCTTAACACTTTCAATTTGTATCCAATCAGGCAAGCTGTTGCACTACATAGTTGAAGGAAAATCTAAGGCGATCGTAAAGAAATTGTATTAGAAAATTGAACAATGAATGGTCAGCCGACACCAAAATTCAGATAAGTTAGGCATTTTATGCCAGGTAAGTCACAAACCCTGGATGCACCTCTAGGAGTTCTATACCCTACAGAAGCAGCGTGGGAACTCTGGAACCTCCCAGTTTATCAGCAGTCAGTCGTACACTGATAAAAGGAAGTCTGCTGCTCAGTGTGCTGTCCAGATAAAACCTACCAAGTGAATGCGATCATAAGGAGAGATAGCACTAACAAAAAACAATCCAAAGAGAAGAGATATTGCAGCTGACCTGGTATATCATAGAAGGAGGTCACAGGCTTAGTACAGAGATTGGTGTGGGAGGTCCTCTGCCTGATTTGCTCAATAAGCATCTTCCTTTCGTCATCTGTCAGCAGTCTCATGAACAGCTCATGGGTGGAAATCATGAACACTAGCTGTAAGTCTTCGATATTCAAGCATAAGTTTCTGGATGAAGAAGGGGAAAAAACAGGAATTAGGCACATGTTTATATTGAAATATAGCTTACTGTTTATTTGGACTTCTTGGGAGGAACTAATGGAATAAATTAGGCTTTATCTATAGCAGCACATTAATTTCAAGATAAGCTGCACTCAACTTTATAATGCTTCAAACTAAATAAAAGGCAAAGAGGTTACCTATTGCTAGGAAAGAGAGGAAGGAACCAAAAAAAAAAAAAAAAAAAAAAAAAAAAAAAAAAGCAAGTGATCCTTTTGATTACAAGCATTGCCCAGGCCAGCGCCACCAAAAAGACCACTTGTGTATATTTATTGGTACTGGAACCCTGCACTCCAACTACTTGCTCAAGGATGGGCAGATATTGCCAAGTTCATCATTTTCAGGGAGATATCTGAAATCTATGACCATCCTTACTTGATACAGTAGGTTACTTATCCTTGTACCTACAATCAGAAACTACACAGGGCTAGCATTATAAAAACTTGTACAAGGACATGGAACTTTTTAGAATGGCAGGCTAATTAACTCAACATTTCACTTTTCCAGTCCAGGTTACAGAAAGGAAGCTTATGAAATACAAATCGGTATCCAATTTATTTTTCAGAATCAGCCCTTTTTTGGCAACGCTTGTGGTTGAATCGGATGCTTACTTTAAAAATGAAGCTACCATTCGTCTTTGAGACTCCGTTGCTTCCTCAAACTTCAGGGACCTGGAACACACCTAAAAAATAATATGAATAAATGACTGCTCTGTAATGATATTAAAGTGTAATTCCAGTCAAATTCTAAGGCTAAATTTACGCCCAACCCCAGTCTAAGACTATTATATATACCCTTGCAAAATAAAATAAAATGCGTAGATCTACCTAAAGGTGAAACTCGAATAACTAGAATATCGTTCAAAAGTTCATTTATTTTACCGATGCAACTTAAAAGGTGAAACTAATATATGAGATAGACTCATTACATGCAAAGCAAGGTATTTCAAGCCGTGATTTGTTATAATTGTGATGATTATGACTTACAGCTCATGAAAACCCCAAATTCACAATCTCAGAAAAT
>NC_053493.1:359741332-359766332 GCF_905171775.1 Rana temporaria
AATCTTAACGTGGCTTGTTCCCCAGCTGTCTCACCTAGCCGAATCAGACCCCGGTCCGACCACCGAGGGCAGGCTAGTCGGGATCACGCTGATTAAGATATTCCAAGACGGCAGGGCTCTATTCCATCCCGGATGAGCCCAAACGTCATCAAAGTCCAACACGGTACAGTGCCGGTCTATCAGGATTATAGGACCGGAGATGGACCTAGTCCCTCTTTCCTCGGTCTTCAGACCTGAACACCGCCCTAATAGACAACGAATTGCAGGGCCTCTGGTTCACCCAAACGATAGTGGAGACGGACCCGCTCTCCCCGGGTTTCCCCAACAACGTCTTCCTGGTCATGAAAGGAGGGCGGTTATCGCCCGGTAGTAACTTGAGAAATCTCTCGTAATTACTGTATACAGTGACGACATTCTGCGACACAAAGGGTGAGGTTGATTATCTACTTGGACGACCTACTCTTAATGGCTCGTACCCCTCGCCTGGCGAACGAACACGCCTCCGGGACAGTTCCCCATAGATCACGGGAAATCTATCCTCTCCCCATCTCAGGAGGTAGAGTTTTAGGGTTCTTGGTGGACACCAACCTAGTGATCCTTCGGCTACCCATGACCACTTGGCCGCCATCTACACGAGGTCAGTATCGTGCTGGGCTAACGACGGGTATCCTTACGCGGACTGGCTCGCCTGGTCGGCCTGTTTCCGGCGTTAATCCAGGCCATTTGTCCAGCTTCTTTTCACTATCGAGACCTTCAGAGTCTCAGTCCCTACATCTTTGCCAGGGGCTTCACTGTGCAGACGTCGTCACTCTGGACACGGAAGCCATAATTGAACTACGGTGGTGGCTACGTCAGGTCGACAGACGGCACGGCAGGTCCACCTGCAACTCCACGACGGATTCATCTTGGAATAGGTTGCCAACCACCTCGGTTGGGGTACTCGATGCGGTCCCTCGTCCACAGGAGGGGCGTGGCCCACAGCGGAGTCTCTGCTGCACGTTCACACGTGGAAATCCTGACGACCGTCTTGCCATCAGGACTCTAATGCCACACGCGTCCACCTACGGTGTGTTCTTGCGTATGGACACCGTATCCGCGGTCCAGTACGACCTTCGCTTGGGGGGTCCTTGACCCAAAATCCTAACGGATCTAGCAAGATCTCTGACATTTCTGCCTGGAACGCGACATCGTTCCAGCTGCGAAATGTACCCCAGGCACTTCCGCTATTGGTGTTAGATTGGAATTCTCGTTACCCGCCCAATTCCATCGACTGACGACTGCACCGGTCAGTGTTCCTGGCCCTTGCTCCCTTATGGGATCCTTTCTCTCCCCAGTCTGTACGGGGATCTGCACCCTCTATTCACGACGCACGTCCTACTTCTCTTCGCATGGTTGGGTTTTCGGGGTGTCGGTCACGGACAGCGACCTTTTCTTTTATAACGGGGGTTCCACTTGCCTTGATCTAGGCCTTGGGACTAGATATACATTTCGATCATCCGGAGGACTCTGGGTTAGTTGGTGATCAACGACAAGTTAACCTCATGAAGGCGTTCGTCTGAGATGACCAACTACCTGGAGGACTCGTTTGAGTCCGGGAGGTCCTATAGCTCCCCTGCGCCTTCCGCGCTGCGAACTCGGACTACCGCTCCCTTGTAGACTTACTACCGGTGGGATAACACCCATGGTGTACCGACTTAGTAAGCGTTAAGTTTCAACGCCCATCACACCCAGGGTATCAACGCTCTTGGGAGGTGATCAGTGGTCCTGACCACGCGCCAGGACTGGGGGGACAATCTCACTCTGTCGGAGGTTATTGTCATTTGAGATACTGCCCCCTCGTGTCTGATTCCGTCAGACGCATATCGGGTGTCACGACGTTGGCCATTCCAGGCGTCGGATCCCGCCTCGGAGAATCAGGGTTTTTCCGTCGTGCGTAGGACAGCGGCGGGACTTCATCGTTTTTTTTTTCTACCCGTTCTTCCCCGCACATCGTACTCCGTTATATACGGATTTCTTAGTCCTTCACGGTCCCACTGCGATCTTCGCATCTCTTCCTACTCCTCATTCCTACGCTAAACCTCAGTTTCCGGTTTCCTCAGCTACGCTAGCCAGAGGGGTACGATCAATCATGGAAATGGCAGGGTCTTACGTAACCCCGTGGGCGCCCACCCCTCCAGAGGAGCGGTGGCTCCTAGGTCATCACCCCGGGCGGCTCCCTATAGGATTTACGGCTAGCGGCGGACTGGTAACCACGATTGCTTTCCGCCAATTCTGCTTGGATCGGAGGAACACATATCTATATCAATTTTGTAGTTGTTTCATTTGTTATCATCTATATATGCATTGTTATAGCTTTGAACTTGCATAAGATATGAGCCTCCTGTCTGAGGTATAATTCGAGATTTTCCTAGCTTGTGACGGAAAATATTGATTATATGAAGACAGGAGGCGAGTATCTTCCCTCCCGACCCAACCCTGTCACGAGGTTGTCTCTCTCTCGTTCTAGACTGTTGAACCACACACCCTGCAAGTCGGAGGCTGGTACGCCCCGGGAGTTCGTTTTCACTAACCCCGTCGGGATTGCTGTTCTGTTTCGATCCATGGGTTTAGTTCACCGCAGATGGAGGCTCCTACTACGTTCCAGATCCGGAGTCGGGATGCCGTTGACTGAATCCGTTGGTCCATGTTCCTGAAGACGACTGACCGGTCGGCTCCGAATGGTTTTGGTTTTCCTATAGTCCCCGTTGGGATGAAGTTGGTCCGTGTTGGCCTTGTCCTTTCGTTTCCTCCAGATTCAGATGTTGTGTTCCGGTCGGAAGGTTCCCGGCAGCCGCGGAGATGTCTAATTGGACTTTCGGTTCCTGTTTACACTAATTCGCATGAAGAAAGAGGAATAGGTTACCTCAGACAGTCCCTTATATAGATTACAGTCTGGGAGGGGCTACGCTGGCCCAGGGACTGCTGGGAAGGGTAGTTCTTTGAATTTTTTCTTTTAAGTTACAATAAATGTTTACTGTATTTCTGCTATGGGCATTATTAAAGAAAGATAATGCATAAGATACTCGCCTCCTGTCTTCATATAATCAATATTTTCCGTCACAAGCTAGGAAAATCTCGAATTAAAGCGGAGGTTCACCCTAAAAAACATCTATATACCATTACATGCAGCATACTTCCGACAGCTACAGTATGCTGGCATTTTTTTTTCGCTGTACATACCGTTTTATAGTTCTTTTTCTTTTCTCAGTCCCGCGGGGAATAGGCGTTCCTATGAAGAGGCGTAGATGATCGACGTGCGGATAAGGCACGTCACGCGTTCCGAAAATAGCCGGACTGGGACTCGGCTCTATACTGCACCTGCGCACAGACTAGGAGTCGTGTAGAGCTGACTGCGCAGGCGCCGTATATAGCCGAGTCCCAGTTCGGCAATTTTAGGAACACGTGACGCGCCTTATCCGCACGTCAATCATCTACGTCTCTTCATAGGAACGCCTATTTCCCGCGGGAGTGAGAAAAGAAAAAGAACTATAAAACGGTATGTGCAGCGAAAAAAAAAAATGCCAGCATACTGTAGCTGTCGGAAGTATGCTGCATGTAATGGCATATAATTGTTTTAGAGTGAACCTCCGCTTTAAGCCAGAACACCGGCAAAGGGTTCCTGAGGCTTTAACCACTTAAGCCCCGGACCATATTGCTGCCTAAAGACCCAAGGTGTTTTTACAGTTTGGGACTGCGTCGCTTTAACAGACAATTGCGCGGTCGTGCGACGTGGCTCCCAAACAAAATTGGCGTCCTTTTTTCCCCACAAATAGAGCTTTCTTTTGGTGGTATTTGATCACCTCGGCGGTTTTTATTTTTTGCGCTTTAAACAAAAATAGAGCGACAATTTTGAAAAAAATTCAATATTTTTTACTTTTTGCTATAATAAATATCCCCCAAAAACATATATATATAAAAAAAAAAAAATTCCTCAGTTTAGGGCGATACGTATTCTTGTACCTATTTTTGGTAAAAAAAAAAATCGCAATAAGCGTTTATCGATTGGTTTGCGCAAAATTTATAGCGTTTACAAAATAGGGGATAGTTTTATTGCATTTTTATATGTATTTTTTTTTTTTTACTACTAATGGCGGCGATCAGCGATTTTTTTCGTGACTGCGACATTATGGTGGACACTTCGGACAATTTTGAGACATTTTTGGGATTTTTGTCATTTTCACAGCAAAAAATGCTTTTAAATAGCATTCTTTATTGTGAAAATGACAGTTGCAGTTTGGGAGTTAACCACAGGTGGCGCTGTAGGATTTGGTGTACAATGTGTGTGTGTTTACAACTGTAGGGGGGTGTGGCTGTAGGAATGACGTCATCGATCGAGTCTCCCTATATAAGGGATCACTCGATCGATGCAGCGCCATAGTGAAGCACGGGGAAGCCGTGTTTACACACGGCTCTCCCCGTTTTTCAGCTCCGGGGAGCGATCGCGACGGAGCGGCTATAAACAAATAGCTGCGCCGTCGTCCCGGATCGCTCCCCGAGGGGACCCGACCGCCGCAAGTCACGGGGGGGGGGGTCCCGATCGGACCCACGTCTAGGCAGGGACGTACAGGTACGCCAATGTGCCTGTACGTGCCATTCTGCTGACGTATATGTACATGCGGCGGTCGGGAAGGGGTTAAATGGTCTCTCAGTCTGGTTCAGTAGGAATAACAATCATGGGAAAGACTGCTGACCTGACAGTTGTGCAGAAAACCATCATTGACACCCTCCATAAAAAGGGAAACCCTTTAAAAAGGTAATTGCAAAAGAAGTTGGATGTTCCCAAAGTGCTGTATCAAAGCACATTAATAGAATGTTATGTGGAAGGGAAAAGCGTGGAAGAAAAAAGGTGCACAAGCAGCAGGGATGACCGCAGCCTGGAGAGGATTGTCAGAAAAAAAGGCCATTCAAAAGTGTTGGGGACTTTCACAAGGAGTGGACTGAGGCTGGAGTCAGTGCATCAAGAGTCACCACACACAGACGGATCCTGGACATGGGCTTCAAATGTCGTATTCCTCTTGTCAAGCCACTCCTGAACAACAATCATCGTCAGAAGCGTCTTGCCTGGGCTAAAGAAAAACAGACCTGGTCTGTTGCTCAGTGGTCCAAAGTCCTCTTTTCTCATGCGATCAAATTTTGCATCTTATTTGGAAACCAAGGGCCTGATCCACAAAAGGGATACGCCGGCGTATCTACTGATACGCCGTCGTATCCCTGTTTCCATCCATGGAACTGATCCACAGAATCAGTTTCTCATAGATAGGCAGAAGATCCGACATGTGTAAGGGACTTACACTGTCGGATCTTAGGATGCAGTACCGCAGCCGCCGCTGGGGGCATTTCTCGTCGAAATCCAGCGTCGGGTATGCAAATTAGCACTTACCGAGATCCACAAAGCTTTTACGCTTCGTTTTTTCTCCGTAAGTATTAGTTTGCCGTCGCAAAATTAGGGCTGCTTTTACAAGGTGTAAACTTAGTACACCATGTAAAAGTAGACCCTTCTATCCCGCGTCGCTGTCATTTTTTTTTTTTCCCCCCGCCACAACTCTTTTTTTTTACGCCCGTCGCAATTCTCAAAACCCGGCACAACGTAAATCCGCGCAAAGCACGTCGGGAAAATAACGTCGGGAGCATGCGCAGTACGTCCGGCGCGGGAGCGCGCCTAATTTAAATGGGACTCGCCCCATTAGATTAGGCACGCCTTGCGCTGGACGGATTTAAGTTACACCGCTCAAAATTTCTAGGTAAGTGCTTTGTGGATCAGGCACTTAGGTAGAGATTTTGCGGCGGTGTAACTTAAATAGGAAAATTGAAGTTACGGCCGCTCTTTGTGGATCAGGCCCCAAGGACCCAGAGTATGGAGGAAGAATGGAGAGGCGCACACACTGATGCTAGAAGTCCAGTGTGAAGTTTCCACAGTCTGTGATGATTTGGGGAGCCATGTCATCTGCTGGTGTTGGTCCACTGTGCTTCATTAAGTCCAGGGTCACCGCAGCCGTCTACCAGGAGATATTGGAGCACTTCACGCTTCCTTCCACAGACGAGCTCTATAGGAATGCCGATTTCATTTTCCAGCAGGACTTGGCACCTGCCCACACTGCCAAAACCTGGTTCAATGACCATGGGATTACTGTGCTTGATTGGCCAGCAAACTCGCCTGACCTGAACCCCATAGAAAATCTATGGGGCATTGCCAAGAGAAAGATGAGAGACATGAGACCGAACAATGAAAGAGTTGAAGGCCTCTATTGAAGCATCATGGTCTTCCATAACACCTCAGCAGTGCCATAGGCTGATGGCTTCCATGCCACGCCGCATTGAGGCAGTAATTGCCGAAAAAGTGGCCCAAACCAAGTACTGAGTACATATGCATGCTTCTACTTTTCAGAAGTCCGATATTGTTCTATGTACAATCCTTGTTTTATTGATTACATATAATATTAAAATTTTCTAAGATTGTGGATTTAGGGTTTTTATGAGCTGTAAGCCATAATCATCACAATTATGACAAAATCACAGCTTGAACCATCTTGCTTTGCATGTAATGAGTCCATCTCATATATTAGTTTCACCTTTTAAGTTGCATCAGTGAAATAAATGAACTTTTGAACGATATTCAAATTTTGAGTTTCACCTGTAATCTGAAGCCACTCCAGTTCAGTCCCATTTCTTGCTTCCAGTAACGGCTCCCATATAGGAGGAGGGACAGCCGACAATGGCTGCCCCATAGTAAGCCTATAGGTGACATCATTTCCCTGGCTCTGCAGACATTTTTGCTGCTCTCTCCTCTACATTGAAGCTGGCACTGGGAACCGATCATGTGACCGGACCAATGTGGCTTCAGAATAGGCAAGTATAGGCATCTTCTCTTTTACATAGTAGATAGAACAGTCTTCGAATGGGGGTGGGAGTAGATATATCCTTGGCAAGAAACTTTAAAAAATACAAAATTTGTCACGTATACATAACATTAGATATACAAATTATAAAAAGGACCATACGCAAAAAAGATGACTTAAAATGGAAAATCCACAGTCCTTGGTTTCCGTGGACTGTGGCAAGATCAGCCTCCCAGCAGCTCAAAGAATATTTACAGACATTGGGTATGTTATTTTATACATGGTTACTTTGATCCAGCTTGGACCAATGCAACGATGTATATACCATAACTGGGTGATGCACCTAGAAGCTGGAAAGTGCAGAAGTAGGCACTGGTTATTTCAATGATATCCACTTTTTTCGGGGTCCCATGATGAGTGGCTGTGCCTCTGCCTTCTGAACACAGGAGGGTTGGCTGCTTGGCACAGCTTCCATTCAGAAAATGCTTTGTACTTTTCGAATGAATGTAATATGCATTCCCTGATTGGATGCGGTTGTGAGGCAGGGTGGTGACATGGTGCTCTCCACCTCGTCCAGTCTGGAAATGCTTTGCATTCATTCAAGAAATGCAAAGCATTCTCTGAATGGTGCCCATGTCAAGCAGCCAACCTCCTTTGGTCACAAAGCAGGAGTGTAGCCGCTTGGCATGGGACCTGGAAGCGAGTGGAGGTTACAGAAGTAGCAGTGTCCATTTCTGTGATTTCCAGCTTTCAAGGGCATCGCCCAAGTATTGAGTTTATTTACATAGTTACAGTGGTCCAAGCGGGAACAATGTAACAATATAGAATTTACCCAAAGCCTGGAATTATTTTTGAGTAAAGAGTTGGGAACTCCAGTAGAAATAGAATTCCTATCAAATTTAATAGTATCACATCCACCCTGTAATACTGTGTATCATCCGAGAATGAAGGAAGACTTTAACCACTCCCCGCCCGCCATATGCAGAATGACGGCCGGGAAGTGGTTCTGTTATCCTGACTGGGCGTCATATGATGTCTAGCAAAATCACATGCCGGCACGCACCCCTGGAGGCACGCAGTGCGGCGATTGTGAGTGCGGCGTGTCAGTCTGACACACCGCATCTGCGATCATGGTAAGAAGCCTCTGGCAGAGGCTTCTTCCCACATGATCAGCTGTCACCAAACCACAGCGTGAACCAGGAAGTTGAGCTGGGCGATTTTGGCCCCCCAAAAAAATCTCAGATTAAAAATAAATAAATAAATAAATAAATAAATAAATAAATAAAACAAAACTAGATTCACGATTCAATTTTTTTTTCCTGATTGACACCGCCGCAGGTCCTAAGGAGCCGCGGCCTCGCCTAAAAAAATCCTGCCCGCAGCTCGCCGCGATCCTGAGAAAAGGCAGCAGACTAGGCAGAAGCCGCGGCCTCGTCTTCAAAATCCTGCCCACAGCTCGCAGGAGCGGGTACATGGTTTTGGACAGGTATCTGCCTCCCACTTCCGGCTAAGCTCACCTCTGCGAACTCAACCGGAACCAAGCACCCCCGCCTCCTTCCCGCGCGAACCAAGCCATTCACAAAGCGCAGCGTGCTTTGCGCATGCGCAGTAGGGAACTGGCTGTGAAGCAGTTAGGGATCACTGGTGGTTTCCCTTAGCTGAGATGGTGGCGGCAGCAGCCGAAAGCCGTTTGAAAAATCGGTTCGGGTGAAGACACCGATAGGTTCGTGGGCAGGTAAGTGTGCTAATATTAAAAGTCAGCAGCTGCAGTGTTTGAAGGAGCCTGGAGCTTCACTTTAAAGTACAAGAGTCATCATGATTACCAGGCGACTAATATTTTCAAACATCAGAAATGGCTGCCCACATAAATAGAGATAGAGATATAGAGATACTAGGCGAATTCATGCAAGTTTGAGATATGCAGATCTTGGGATGTGGATTTCTGTCTCCCCAAAAGGGTCCCACACAGCAAAGTAGCTACCAGAAAAATAACCATGTTCCATTCTATCCAAGATGGATACATTTGGTTATATATACCACATACAGTATATAACGGAATGTGTACTTATTATAAAGATATGATCAACAAGATAAATAAAACAACCTCATACCTCAAGAATATAGTCTATTTTCTCATGGTTTGGTTTCATAAAGAGCTGGTGAAAATGCACGCTGATTGGATGCCCATTAAGAATGTCCCGCATTGTGTTGCAAGCACAGATTTTAAAGCAAATGTCCTTTAGAGCATCATTCCTGCAGTGAAAAGAAAAAGTTTCAGGCAGATCTTAGCAGTTCAGGTACCACCACCACCACCATCATAATGCTTTGGAAACAAACCTAAAAAAAAATTCAGTTCCAGAAGAAGGACTTTTCCGAAGGGTTAAAGATTCAATAATTCAAATAGATTGGATAGAAACACATGCGATCATGAACATGCTTATGTTAAAGTACATCCAGGACAACGACATACACAAGTCTGACAACCAAGACTTAAATGTAGTAAGAGTCATTATGACACTGGGGGTTATTTACTAAAGGCAAATCCACTTTGCACTGAAAAGGCACTTGGAAGTGCAGTCGCTGTAGATCTGAGGGGGATATGCAAGGAAAATAAAAAACAGCATTTTAGCTTGCACATGATTGGATGATAAAATCAGCAGAGCTTCCCCTCATTTCAGATCTTCCCCTCAGATCTACAGCAAATGCACTTCCAAGTGCAATTGCAGTGCACTTGTAGTGCAGAGTGGATTTGCCTTTAGTAAATCAAACCCATTGTGCAAGGAATTAGCCACTGCATCTATGGCTGCCAAGTAGAATACCTTTTCTGAATTGGGAAGGATTTGAGAATCGGAGAGATTTCATTGCTGCAGAAGCTTGCAATTTTTAACACCTGCTAAAGAAGTTTCAGAATAAAAAGCAACCTTAAAAGCCCCTTTCACACAGGCGACCCAATCAGGTCTGCCTGTTGGTCTTTCAGGCGGACCCGATTGGAGGGTCCATGCAGGAGCGCAACTACAGGGGTCACAATTGTCCCAGCCCTATGCTCCAGGCACAACCCCCCCCTGTACACCTGAATAGGAGGGACCGTGGCATAAAGAGGAACCGATGTCCTCCATTTCCCTCCTGCAGCCACTGAATGCCTACTTCTATTCTTCTCCCTCCCACATGCATTCAGCAGCTGCAGGAGGAAATTGAGGGGGGGGGGGGGAGATATTGGTTCCTATACACTGCCGCCCCTCCCTATCCAGCCTTTTTCTGCAGCCCCCAGACTCCTGTACTCTCTCTCGGCCCCCCTGTGCTTTCCCCAGGCCCTCCCTGTCCCCCGGAGCTCTGCAGGGTTCCTCCCTCCCTTCTCCGGCTGGCTGCTGTCAGGGATGTGTCAGGATGGAGAGTGGGGAAGGGCCAGTAAAGGTGTCATTTACCAGCCCCTACTTTATCTGAATGAATATAGTCAGCAATTGGCACGGATCACCAACTCTGTCCATTCATAACTTAAGCAAATTAAACCGTTTACTATGCTTCAGTTTGCGAATGGATGAGAATCTCTGTACAGAGCTATTCCTGTTCAGATGAGGCAGATGAGATGGAGATTGAGGGCTGTGTCCTCAATCTCTATCTCAATGGTGAAACATCAGAGGTCTGTTTAGACACCCAATATCTCACTTAGGCCTCGTACACACCAGCGGACAGTCCGATGAAAACGGTCCGCCGGACCGTTTTCATCGGACATGTCCGCTCGGAGATTTCGGTATGATGGTTGTACACACCATCAAACCGAAATCCGCGTGGACAGACAGCGCCGTGACGTGGCCGCGACGACGTGCGCGACCCTGGAAGGTCAATGCTTCCACACATGCGTCGAATCACTTTGACGCATGCGAGGGATGGCGGCCGATCGGACATGTCGGGCGAGTCTGTACAGACGACCGAACATGTCCGACGGACATGGTTCCAGCGGACATGTTTCTTAGCATGCTAAGAAACATTTGTCCGCTGGAAACCTGTTCGATCCGCCGGACATTTGTCCGGTCGGCCGTACATAGGACCGAACATGTCCGCTGAAACTGATCAGCGGATCGGTCGTGTGTATGAGGCCTAAGGCTCACCCTACGAATCCAGTGCGGGTTCCTGCATCGCGCCTAAATTACCGGCGGTTCTCACTGCCCTCTGCGAACTGCTGTGGGTGTCAATACAAGGTTAATGGACACTCCCAGATCAGTTTGCAGTGTGAACTGTGAATTGGGGCAGGAATCGGATTGCACCGGTGTAAAAGAGGAAGTAAACCCCGATGGGTTTTACTTCCTCTTTAGCCCGCTGAAAAGCATTATGTGCCACTTACCTGCAAGAAAATCCAGCGATGTCCCCTGTGTAGGCAGCTTCCATCTTCTGTCTCCTCTTCCTTCCGGGCCACGTGACGTCACTCTCACGCCTTGCGCACGCGAGTCACCATTTACGGCACAGGCTGGGGAAGAAATGGCACCTTGTTTTGTTTCTTCCCCTTGCATGCGCCGTTAACAATTTCGGTGGACTACAAGTGAAATATCTCCTAAACGGCACACGTTTAGGAGAAATTTCCACTACCTATAGGCAAGCCTTATTCTAGCAGAGCTTTTTTTCTCAGAAGATAGGTGCAGGAACTCAACCACGACCCGTTCAGATTTCACAAACAGTAGAAGGGTCTTAAAGGGGCATTAAATACCAGAATTGCATTACATACAGAGTGCAGAGTTCAGGGGGTTACAAAGCTGTCACTTGTAAACACAGAAACCAGACACTTATGTGTTTACAAGTGATTGTGGTGAGCAGACACCAAAGGGTCTGAGCCAAAGGTGGTGGAACTGAGTTCCCCCAAGTTCCCCCTGAAAAAAAGCCCTGGGTAGAAGTAGTCAAAAAGAATTTAGAACCACTTGAACACCCATGTGATCCGATTCTGGGAAGGCCGAAAATCTGCACAGCAATGCGGTTGCGACTCACATGCAATGGCATCGCACCCGTGTGCACTAGCCCTAAAGCCCCCCCAACAGGGATCCTAAAAATAATTGTAAAAAAAATAATCAACTATGGTTGAGCAGGAAAAAAAAAAAAAAAAAAAAAAAAGTGACAAAATCAGCGAATGAATTAACGCAAACGGTTAATTTTTTTACATTTTTTTTTTACGATGGCTAGGATTGAATTCTAAATTACAGGTGAACTTTAGCATTGTTGAGTTAAAGCACATACCCTTGCTGCACCTTCTGGAAGAGCTCTCTCAAAACCGACTGTCTGAACTGGTCAGGTAGGTTACCATATACATTATCTTCATAGAAAATATTTAGTATTCCCTAAAAGTTACAAAGAAACATAAATAAATGCACCATGTATAAAACGATAAGACCATTATATTGCAATTTAAAGTGGATGTAAACCCCAAATGTTTTATTTATTTTTTGATGTCACAATGTAGAGAATAAGATTTCCTATCATCTGTACCCAGTCTTGCCACACAGAGTTAATCCAGCTCTGAGCAATCCTCTTTTATTGTCCAGTGAAAATTAACAGACTTCCAGATAAAACCCTGTCTAAATTAAAAGTCCGAAAGCCTCTCTCCTTGCTTTGAGTGACAGGTTATTTACATATCTAGCTTGGACATGTTTATCATATGTTATGTTAATCATAATATGAGGTGATCCTCAGGACATTGTATATTACCAGGATGTGTTATGTGGGGGAGGGGTGGATTTCTCACTTTTTATACTGTGGATCACCTCATATTATGATAAACATAACATATGATAAACTCTGAAAAATGTACCCCCTTCATGACCAGGCCATTTTTTGCGTTATGCTGCTCTATTACTTTAAAGCGGCGCTCCACCCTAAAGTGGAACTCCCGCTGATTGGAACCCTCCCCCCTCTCCGGTGTCACATTTGACACCTTTCAGGGGGGAGGGGGGTGCAGATACCTGTCTAAAGACAGGTATTTGCACCCACTTCCGGCCACAGTCTGCGGGCAGGACGTCACCTCCCGTTGTGTTCTGGGAACATTCGGCTACCAGAGCACAGCGGGAGCCAATCAGCAGGCGCAGCGCGACTCGCGCATGCGCCGTAGGGAACCGGGCAGTGAAGCCGGAGCGCTTCACTTCCTGGTTCCCTCACCGAGGATGGCGGGGGGCAGCAGAGTGACGAGCGATCTCTCGTCCTTTGCTGCGGACAGCGCCGAACTCCAGGACAGGTAAGTGTGTCGATATTAAAAGTCAGGAGCAGCAGTATTTGTAGCTGCTGGCTTTTAATATTTTTTTTTTCAGCGGACATCCGATTTAACGGACAATTGCGCGGTCATGCAATCTGTACACAAATACATTTAAGTAATTTGTTTCCCACAAATAGAGTTTTCTTTTGGTGGTGTTTGATTACCACTAGGTCTTTTTTTGTGCTATAAAATAAAATTATTGAAAATTATGGAAAGATAAAAAAATAAAATAAAAAAATAAATACAATATATATTTTTACTTTCTGCTATAAACATCCAATAATAAAAAAATAAAAATGTATTTATTAATGTAGGCCAATGTGTATTCTGCTACATGTATTTGGTAAAACAAAAAAATAAAAAATGTGTATTGATTGGTTTGCGTAAAAGTTATAGCGTCTACAAACTATGGGATATATACTAACATTTTTAATTTTTTCATACTAGTAATGGCAGCGTTCAGCGACTTATAGTGGGCCTGCGATATTGCTGTGGACAATCTGACACTTTTTGGGAACCAGTGACACCAATACAGTGATCAACACTATGTACACTGTACTAATACACTGGCCGGGAAGGGGTTAAAATGTGTGCCTAACCAGTGTTTATGTGTACTGTGAGGTGCTTTTACTAAAGGTTGTGCTGGTTTTAGCATATCCTCGCTGACCGGACAGAGCTCTGTCCCATCTTTCTCCTCGCCAATTAGTGGGTGCCAGCGATCATCCATTGGCTGGCACCAACAGATCGGCTTGTGCTGTGACTAATCACAGCAGAGCCGGAGCGCCAATGGTACACGCCCCCTGTACGGAAAAGCAGAAATCACACGCACACATAAATATATACACACACACACACACACACACACGATTCTGCGCAGCCAGCCCGCACTATAGCTTTACCGTCTCGGATGTCCCGAGAGAGTCTCCCCCCTCTCTCCCCCCTCTCTCTCCAGCAGGAGTGAGTGGAAGGCGGGGACGAGCCGTCACTCTATGCGTCTTATGAATGCATAGAGCGGGGCTCCAGAGAAAGCATGTACCAGTGCCCCCATTGCAAGCAGCTTGCTATTGGAGGCACTGATCAAGGAGGAGGGGCCAGGAGTGTCAGTGGGGGACCCGGGAAGAAGAGGATCGGGGGTGCTCTGTGCAAGACCATTACACAGAGCAGGTAAGTATAACATATTTAGTGTTTAAAAAAACAAAAACATTTAGAATCACTTTCAGCTTTAATAGAGTAAGTAAATGGTCAGGCAGAACCTACAAAAACAGACGGTTTTACAAGCAGTTGCAGATAGACATTTCACATAAGACAAAATAAATGATCTGCCTTACCTGGTAATTACCAGTCTTCATAAAATTATGAATCTGACTATATGTTGAGGATTGCTGGACAGTTATATTTGATGGGGCTAGAACACTGCATGCCTGGCAGTACCCAGCCAACCTCCTTTGATCTATTGCGCAGTGGGCGGAGTCTGAACCAATCTGAGGAAAAGAGACAGAGACCTTAAGACCATTTCAGATCTTTCAGGACTTCCAAAACGAACTGTGATTGCTTCAAAAATTAACATTTAAAGTGGGCTTCGTTTTTCTTTTATTTCTAGGTTGAATACATGTTTGAAATTGCACCATTAATAACCCAGGTACACTTTACCTCCACCAGGATCTACAGTACTCCCCATGACAATGTATTCATCTGCTTTTCTTTATAGAAGGAGGGACGCGTCTTTTTTCAGACATAATCCAAAATCATCATCTTCCTGGATTGCGAAGCCAGCTCAAAGATGACACATCCATGCAAATCCTGGTGCCTGCACAGTTCTTGGCTGTGTTTACAAATGTCTGATGCAGATCACCCCCTGCTGCAGTCTCTTACCCAGTGACATGCCACAATATTACAATGTTGCAGTCTGATCAGAAAGGAGAGGGGAATAAGGAAACACTGTCTCTGGCTGGAAACAGACTGGTGACATTAGGACAACCTAGGCAACGTCGCTAGCCTATACCACAGGACTGTACCTTGAATATTACAAGGCTGAACTTGAAAAATGATAATTTTGCTGCATATTGTGACAGATCAGAAATCTTTGAAAATTTAGTGAAAGGTCTTTTAAGTATTTAGAAATATACCTACAGATTCCTCCTGTATTGAATTGTATTGTATCTGTACTGGCTGCCCTCATGTTGTAAAGCGCTGTGCAAACTGGTAGCGCTATATAAATCCTGTATAATAATGCCTTTTCAAAGGACAGCCATTAAATCTCATGCATTAAAGTGGAAGGTTAGTGGTCTCCCCTTGATCAGCAGCCAATCAGATACTCCCTGTCATGATTCTAGTAAGCATTTAAAGTGGTTGTAAACCCACTATTTGGACTTTTACCTACAGGTAAGCCTACAACAAGGCTTACCTGTAGGTAAGGAGAATATCTCCTAAACCTGCACGGTTTAGGAGATATTACCCCCGCAATGCGGGCGGCGCATGCGCAGGGGGGAGTCCACGGCTGAAGGACCGGCATCGCCGGACCCTGCCGATTTTAAATCTCCCGCGCGCACGCGCGGGAGTGACGTCATCGCCGCTCCAGCCAATCACAGCGCTGGAGCGGCGATACCCGGAAGACACGCCGGAGCAAGATGACATCCTGCTCGGCGTGGACCAGGTAAGTGGTACACACCTCGTTCCGAGGTAAGTATTTCATAATAGGCTAGTATGCGGTGCATACTAGCCTATTATGCCTTTTGCATTGCAGGTTTGGGGGGAAAAAAAAAAAAGTTTATGCGGTTTACAACCGCTTTAAGCTCCGGTGGCCGAGCGAAACATGTCAAGAGCGTGGCTTTGGTGGAGAATCATGGGCTTTTCAAGTCTAAACTTGGTTGGCTGGAGTGCGGCGCTTCTTTGATTTTATAGATGAAAAATCTGGTTGGTATGAACAATGCGAACATATCTTTAGACAGACACTTACACAATAAGGGCTAGATTCAGGTAGATTCGCGCATTGTTACGGCGGCGTAGCGTATCATATTTACGCTACGCCCCTGTAAGTGAGCGAGGCAAGTGCTGTATTCACAAAGCACTTGCCTCCTAAGTTACGGCGGCGTAGCGTAAATGGGGCCGGCGTAAGCGCGCCCAATTCAAACGAGGGGATCGTGTTTTATGTAAATGGGTGGTGACCCGACGTGATTGACGTTTTTTACGAACGGCGCATGCGCCGTCCGTGTACATATCCCAGTGTGCATGGCTCCAAAGTACGCTGCAAGGACGTATTGGTTTCGACGTGAACGTAAATTACTTCCAGCCCCATTCACGGACGACTTACGCAAACGACGTAAAAAATAAAAAATTTGACGCGGGAACGACGTCCATACTTAACATTGCGTACGCCTCATAGAAGCAGGAGCAACGTTACGCCGGAAAAAGCCTTATGCAAACGACATAAAAAATTTCGCCGGGCGCACCTACGTTTGTGAATCGGTGTATCTAGGTCATTTGCATATTCTACGCCGAAAACTAAGGAAGAGCCACCTAGCGGCCAGCGTAAATATGCACCCTAAGATACGACGGCGTAAGAGACTTACGCCAGTCGGATCTTAGCCTAATTTCGGCGTATCTTGCTTTCTGAATACAGAAAGAAGATACGCCGGCGCAGATTTGAATTTACGCGGCGTATCAATAGATACGCCGGCGGAAATTCTCTCTGAATCTAGCCCGCAGACTTTTTCTTTTCAATTAGCATTCAGGCTGCTCTGTGCAAAACCACTGCATGGTGGCAAAACCCTTGTTGGCAATCACAGATGTCAGACATTTCTTGTAGATGCACACATCTCAGAAGGGATTTTGTCCCACTCCTCTTTGCAGATCCTCTTCAAGTCATTAAGAACACTTGTTTGACGGTGGGGATGGTGTTCTTCGGGTCATAGGCAGCCTTCCCCCTCCTCCAAACACGGCGAGTTGAGGCCAAAGCGCTCTATTTTGGTCTCATCTGACCACAACACTTTCACCCAGTTCTCCTCTGAATCATTCAGATTTCCATTAGCAAACTTCAGACATACCTGTACATGTGCTTTCTTGAGCAGGGGGACCTTGCGGGTGCTGCAGGATTTCAGTCCTTCACAGTGTAGCGTGTTACCAATTGTTTTCTTGGCAACTATGATCCCAGCTGTTTTGAGATCATTGACAAGATTCTCCCGTGTACTTCTGGGCGGATTCCTCGTGATAATTCAAACTCCACGAGGCAAGATCTTGCAGGGAGCCCCAGACTGAGGGAGATTGAGTAATTTTGTGTTTCTTACATTTGCCCAATAATCGCACCAACTGTTGTCACCCATTCACCATGCTGCTTGGCGATGGTCTTGTAGCCCATTGCAGCCTTGTGTAGATCTACAATCTTAATCCTGTAATCCTTGGACAGCTCTTTGGCCTTGGTCATGGTGGAGAGATTAGAATCTGATTGATTGCTTCTGTAGACAGGGGTCTTTTATACTGGCAACAAGCCAAGTTTATGAGTACTCCCTATAAAGAGAGAGAGTGCTCCTAATCTCAGCTCGTTGCCTGTATAGAAGACACCTGGGAGCCAAAAATCTTGCTTGATCGGGGATCAAATACTTATTTCACTCGTTAAAATGCAAACCAATTTATAATTTTTTAAATGCATTTTTCTGGATATTTTTGTTATTGTGTCTCTCACTGTTAAAATAAACCTCCCATTAAAATTATAGGCTGATCATATATTTGTCAGTGGGCAAACGTACAAAATCAGCAGGGGATCAAATACTCCCCCCCCCCTCACTGTATACACCTCAAAACATCACATTTTTGGGAAAAAAATAATGTTTTGCTCATGGTAAATCCACAGACACCACAGTGGTCATATGTCGCCAATCCAGACCCTGTATTCACACAAGCAGCATTTTACTGTGCCAGTAGTGGGCCAACAGCGGTTTCCCACTCCCTTGTACAGCATGGAGTGCTTTATGGTTTAGAAGACATATGAAAAGGGGGACACAGCAAATATTTTATCTGTAAAGTTTTACAATCTTACCTTGGATACTAATTGTTTGGTGTTGAAGAAATGCTCCCTAGCCAGCTCATAATTTACTGGGTTGGGGGGTCCTTGCTGGAAGTAAAAGGTTCCAAGGTCATAGCACACCTGTAGAAGAGAAATAAATCTATTGGTTCCAACCAAATAAAACGTTTCATGAAGATGTTCAAAAACACCCAGCATAACCCTCACCCACACATACCACTGAAAAGTATAATAAATTAATACGTTGTGGATAAAAACACCTGTGTAAAGTGATCTGGGTGGAATCATTTTCTGACCCATGTGTTGCATACCATTTGAGTCAAAGACCATTTTTTTTTTAGCTTTAAAAGACCCAAAGGCAGCACATTAACCCCCAGGGGAGCAGCTACTTCTATGAGGATCGTCTCATATGGGGGTTTTCCTGTGAACAGATTCCTCTTAAGATAACTATAGTTTTGGAGATAATTTGCTGAAGCACAACATGCAGAAAATGTTTTCTGCACTGCGGAAAGGCACATTATGTCACACTTAAATGACAGCTGTACCAACCTCAGCAAGGCAAAAAAGCCAGTGTATGTTTTATTTTCAGATTAGACAGAAACATAAAAAAAGGAGTGCACAATTGTAAAAAAAACAAAAACAAAAAAAATATTAAAATAAAAAAAGGAGAGAAGAATTTAAATAATAATAAAAAAAAAAAAAAAGAAAAAAAAAAAAAAAAAAAAAAAAAAACACATAATCCAACAAGGTTGGAGGTTCTAGTATGAAATGCGTATACAGCGTTACATAGCACATAGAGTAATCAGATAGACAAAAGACACTTATGCCGCGTACACACAATCGGATTTCCGATGGAATTTTTCGTCGAAATTCTGATGAAGCCGACTTTCATCAGTCTTGCATACACACTATCAGACTAAATTCCGACCATCCAAAAACGCAGTGACGTAAAACACTACGACTAGCCGAGGAAAATTAAGTTCAATGCTTCCGAGCATGCGTCGACTTGATTCTGAGCATGCGGGGATTTTTCTCCGATGGACTTCCACACAGACGATCGGAATTTCCTACAACCAACTATAACGTTGGTTGTACTATAAAGTCCAACCAAGCCGCTCTTTTCGGTCCTCCCAAGACCTCCTGCTCTCTAGCCCCCTTTGTCACCTCCTCCCATGCTCTCCTCCAGGACTTCCCCAGAGCTTCTCCCATGCTTTGGAACTCCCTACCCCAATCTGTTTCAACTGTCACCTAATCTATCCATCTTTAGACGATCCCCGAAAACCCTTCTCTTTAAAGGAAGCCTATCCTGCTTCTAACTAATACACGGTTTTACTTCCTCCATCAGCTCATCCCCCATAGCTATTACCTTTTGTATCAATTGACCCTCCATTTTTAGATTGTAAGCGCCAATGAGCAGGGCCCTCCGATTCCTCTTGTACCAAATTGTAACGTAACTAACGTCTGCCTTCATTTTGTTAAGCGCTGCGCAAACTGTTGGCGGTATATAATTCCTGTAGAATAATAAGGTGGTACAACCAATGTAGGAGGATTTTGTTTCATCTCTGTGTGTCAGCTGAGGCCAGCCACTACACTGGATATATGCAAGGGTTTACAACCACTTATAAAATTGGGTCAAGTTAGAAAATTGAACCACCAAGTCTATTCTGCAACAAGGATTTATTTTATTTAGTGCTGTGCCCAGTGTTGCTCATCTTAAAAAGTAATTAGTTACAGTTACAAACTACTTCTCCGAAAAAGTAATTGCGTTAGTGACTCAGTTACTACATTGAAAAAGTAGTTCGTTACTCAGCAAAGTAACTGACGTTAAAAAAATAAATAAAAAAAAGATATTGAGTACAGACAGTGCTATGAGGCTCATGCCTTTATTGTGCTAATGTTTGCTGCTAATTTTAATGCAAGCCTTTGGTAGAAGTTGCAGAATATAATACAAGACAAAACCGCAATATTCTAAGCACTGTGCAACAGCTGGGATCCTATCTTTTCCTATCGATGCAACTATTCTGCAACTTCTACCAAAGGCTTGCATTAAAATTAGCAGCAAACATTAGCACAATAAAGGCATGAGCCTCATAGCACTGTACTCAATATCTTTTTTTTCTTTCATTCTTTATTTTTTTTTTCAGCCCTGTTGGGGGGCTTTGGTGAGATATCAGGGGTCTTAACTGACCTCTGACATCTCCCCTTTGAGACAGAGAAAGGGACTAGGGACACATGTTCCCCAGTCCCTTTCTCAGCAGCATCAGCTGCGCTGAAAATGAATGCAGAGAAGACAGCGTCTTCTCTTCATTCATAAACTGAAACATTGTAAACACAGTTTACGATGTTGCAGTTATGTGAATGGATCGAGCCAGTGATCACCATTCAGAGCAGTAAGGAGCTGGATTTACTGGCTCCTACCCCGTTCTCCATCCTGACAGTTCCAGTGGGTGGAGGAGGAGCACGGAAGGGGAGAGAAACACGGCGGGATACACAGAGGAATACATGGCGGGAATACACGGTCCCGATACTAGTATCGGTATCGGGACAACCCTAGTAATTGCGGTAACGCCGCCCAAGTAATGGGAACGGCGTTACCATGAGGGGAAGAGTAATCAGGTAGATTACTCGTTACCCTCAAAAGTGGCTGCGTTAAGTAACAGCGTTTATTTTAACGCCGTTACTGACAACACTGGCTGTGCCAAGCTTTACTGACACCATAACATTTAATGCAAATAGACATTAGATTTTATTACCATAATTAAAACAGGAAGAAAAAAAAAATAAATAAAAAAACAAGAAAAAGAAAAGAAAAGGAGAAAAAAAATAAAAAAAAAAAAAAAAAAAAAAGGCAACAAGCTTGGTATTACCTGACATTGCATCTCTTCAGAACTGATCATTAAACCAGCGGTGGAGCTCTCGGTTTCCCCATTCACAGCTCCAGGCTCCATCGCTAGCAGGTCCAGGGTCCTCATGGTATGGACATAGAAGGACTTCTTTAGTTTTAATGCCTCCTCCAGCACTCTGACCGAGTCCTCGGCTTGCTCTTTCAGCTGTAGACATAAAAAAAAAAAATTAAAACAGGCTTTTTTATACAGTAGCTGTAAAATTTGAAACGTAGACAGGGTTGGGAATTTCTAATCCCAATCACAGTTCACATCCTCCTCTTGATGTCAGATATAAGTGCATCTGTGTTTGGGTCATAAGAAAACTCCACTGATTGATTGATAATATGTTATAAATATGGGGCATCAATCAATGTGAGGTTTCAACACAGCAATCCAGCTTCATTGTGAAAAACGAATCCTTGCCCACACATTAGCCTGTCACTCTGGTTATTTGCCTTTCCATCCAAAAATCTATGGGACAGGTCGTCTATTCTTCAGTAAAGTGATCTGCTTATCCATCCAGCTGCCATTCTGTTTGACCGTCAGACAGTAGACTCAATTCACATAGCTTTAGCACAATGTATATATCGATTGGTGTGCACATCTTTGGCATTATTGTGTGCACCCTAGAGCACAAAACACACTTGTGTGTATATCAGCAGAGCAAAGTAGGGCGGTGTACAGTGTCAGAGGTTTTTTTTTTTTTTTACAATCTTATTTTTATTACAATTTTTTCTAAAGAAGCCCCATGGGGCTTTGGTGAAATATTAAGGGTCTAAACCCCTGATGTCTCACTTTTAAAGAAACTGAGGGCAGAGTTTCCCCTAGTCCCTTTCTCTGCAGCAAGTATCATTTACTATGCTTCAGTTAAGAATTAGGACAGGAGTTATTGGTACAGATCACTTACTGTGTTCATTCAGAAAAGGAAGGCTGGTTAATTAAATATTTACCAGCCACTTCCCTGCTTCCTGAGAGGAGAGGAGGGAGGCTGGCAGCACTGCAGGGGGGGAGACAGGAAGCATCGGCACCGCACAGGGTGATTAGGGTGTGCCCAGGCACATGCCTATGTACATACCTTTTTTTATGCGACTCATTTTTAAATGTCATTGGACTCAACTCGATCACTTAAACAATAAAAAAAAAAGAAAAAAAAAAAAGAAGAAGTATTCTTATCCTGGTGTGGTAGCCTTATAAATTCAACCTAATGCATCCGTTTTTCAGATGGTCCATCAGACACCAATGAACTGTCCATTTGTCCATCCAGCACTCAGTTTGTTTACCAGACGATGGCCAATTTCTCCATCCATTGGCTAACATTATAGTGTATGTATTTCAGAAGATAGATAATACAGTCTGAGTAGCCCAGAAAAGATCATAGAAGCCAAAAGATGTGATCCTGTTCTGAAGATACCATCTATGAATGACATACTTGTTTACGGTGACCTGATGCTTTAGATCAGCCGTCACTAAATGGCGGCCCGCGGTCCGAGTCCGGCCCGGGTGGCGCTTCTGCCCGGACCGCCATGCCGCCAGTATAATTTTAAATGTCAGCGTTGGTTTGCTGGGGTCGCGGGTTTCCCCAGCAACCAGTGACGCTGAGAGCGGAGAAGAAAGACAAGCGTGCACTCACGGGGCGTGACGTCACGTGCGTGCCCCGCCCCCCTGCAGCTTGCGGGTCCACTCCTGGCTCTCTTTGCGAGATTGGGGCGTGACGTCCCGTGCACGCCCCGCCCCCCCTGCTACTCGCGGTCCCGGGCTCTCCTTATCGTGCAGCTTTCGCCCATCTTGCATGCAAGGTATGTGACAAGTTAATTAGTTGTCACTAATGGGCAGATTTGTTATTGTATATTGCTGGGCATATGTCATTAATGGTCACGCTGATGGGCACCTTTTTTTATGTTAAGGGGCACTCTGATGAACGAATTTTATTTTAAGGGGCACTCTGATGGGCACATTTTATTTTAAGGGGCACGCTGATGGGTATATTTTTAATGTGCACACTGATGAGCATATTTTGTTAAGGGGCACACTGATGGACACATTTGTTGTGCCCATCAGAGTGCCCCTTAACATAAAATATGCCCATCAGCGTACACATTAAAAATATACCCATCAGCGTGCCCCTTAAAATAAAATGTGCCCAGCGTGACCCTTATTTTATGTTAAGGGGCATGCTGATGGTAACATTTTTTGTTAAGGGGCACTCTGATGGGCATATTTTATTTTAAGAGCAACACTGATGGGCACATTTTGTATTAAGGAGCACTCTGATGGGCAGATTTTATGTTAAGGGGCACGTTTTCTTGTGCCCATCAGAGTGCCCCTTCATATAAAATGTGCCCATCAGGATGTCCCTTAACATAAAACTTGTCCATTAGAGTGTCCCTTAACATAAAATGTGCCCATTGGCGTGACCCTTATTTTATGTTAAGGGGCACGCTGATGGGCACATTTTATGTTAAGGGGGACTCTGATGGGGACAGCTGATGTAAGGAGGCATTCTGATGGGAATGCCTGATGTAAATGAGCGCTGTTATGGGGACCCCTGATGTAAAGGGGCACTGTGATGGGGACCCCTGATGTAAAGGGGCGCTGTGATGGGGACACCTGATGTAAAGGGGTGCTGTGATGGGGACACCTGATGTAAAGGGGTGCTGTGATGGGGACACCTGATGTAAAGGGGTGCTGTGATGGGGACACCTGATGTAAAGGGGTGCTGTGATGGGAACCCCTGATGTAAAGGGGCGCTGTGATGGGGACACCTGATGTAAAGGGGTGCTGTGATGGGGACACCTGATGTAAAGGGGTGCTGTGATGGGGACACCTGATGTAAAGGGGTGCTGTGATGGGGACCTCTGATGTAAAGGGGTGCTGTGATGGGGACACCTGATGTAAAGGGGCACTGTGATGGGGACACCTTGTCCATTAGAGTGTCCCTTAACATAAAATGTGCCCATTGGCATGACCCTTATTTTATGTTAAGGGGTACGCTGATGGGCACATTTTATGTTAAGGGGCACGCTGATGGGGACATCTGATGTAAGGAGGCATTCTGATGGGAATGCCTGATGTAAATGAGCGCTGTGATGGGGACACCTGATGTAAAGGGGTGCTGTGATGGGGACACCTGATGTAAAGAAGCTCTGTGATGGGGAAAAATGGGGACTTGAGATTCGGACCTCGGCCCAAAGAAAATTTTAGTGACCGGACCTCCTTGAATTTTAATTCAAGACCCCTGCTTTAGATTAACGTAAATACCGTATTTATCGGCGTATAACACGCACAGGCACACAACATGCACCCCAATTTTAGGAGGGAAGTTTAAGGAAAAAAAACTCACATTTTAAATAAAAGGGTCAAAATTAGGATCACAGCTCATCAATGCACCCTGCTCACTGCCCATCTGCAGCCATTAAATTGCCCAACAATGGCTGCATTGGCTTCCTCTTTGGCTTCAATAATGTGCAAAGCAGTAAGGGTGCCATACCAATGGTCATAGAGACCAAAACATTATTTTATTAAATAGTTGGTGAAATCAGAGTTCCAACATGTTTTGGGGGTTAAAGTGGAGGATATCAGTGATTACTTCATGGTGCCAACCTCCAAAACTATAGACAGAGAAAGATTTGTTCCCTTTGCATACAGACTTTAAAGGCACTTGAATTCGTATAGTAGTCAAAATTAAAGTAGAAAAATTAATTTATTACACATAATTAAAATAGGTTACACGACCACAAACAACTGATGGTACATCAACTGTAGTATGGTAATGATATAGACAGATATCAACTGCAGCCTCACCTTTCCCATCATTGCAGACTGTTAAGGATTATCCCTGCTGTCTCCAATGGAAGAGAAGGAGCGAGCGCAGCTGAATTACACAGAGCTGCGACCTCCTGTGTACCTGGCACTCCATCACTCACAGACACGCCTCCTGGCCCTGCTCATATGATAGACAGAACAGTGGCCCAATGCGGGGGCCAGGAGGCGTGGC